>NC_052499.1:85888111-85963758 GCF_016617805.1 Bactrocera tryoni
ACATACAAATATACTTATGGTACGCTTAGCTAATACGGAGCCTTAATTACATATGCGCAATTAATACAATTTTCCAGATAAATGATAAGAAGAATTATTAACACAAATTCTGTGTCAGTTTCATCATTACAAAGTTGTCATGAATTAGCGGTATTGTTATCAGTACACTAACCGAAATCATAAATAATATGCATAAACGCTTTATCACGTTAATTAGTTAATAATAGATATTGGAAATTAGTAGCAGCCCAGTTTTAACAACGTTCAGACACGCGACGATCAGAGCTTAAGCATAAATAGTAATTGGATTTGCTTTGAAATCTGAAAATTCGTCCCTTGCCACCGGAATTAGCGAAAATCGCGCGAGAGGAATTGAATGAGATACCGGAGCGTCTGCAACAAGACTTGGTTATATTGCGCACCTGGATTTATCAGCAGCGTTATTTGCATTCGCGTACATCGACGGACTTCCTGATTGCCTTCCTCAGGCGTTGTCGCTATACTTTGGAGCAGACAAAAAAGCGCATTGATGACTTTTTCACATTTCATACAAAGTGTCCGGAGATAGTGTCGAATCGGCGTGTGACAGACAAAATGTTAACCATTAATCGCTTGGGGTAAGTATCAAAATCATTGCCAGAGATACTTCTCAATTTTTCTAAGTGTAACTGGGTATATTTTTACAAATAAAGTGTGCGATCTCTATACTGAGTTCTGAAGCTCATTTTTAATAGCATTCGTTACTTGTATTTAATTAAAAATTTCCATAAAAATTTGAAGTCCCACATAAAGCGTCTCAAAAAAATTTATTCTGATCGAAAAAACATGACAATAAATGTAGAATCAGACGCACATACATACATATATACATATATTTGTAACATTTATTTATGTCTATTCCACAGACTTCAATATTTCCCGGAATTTCCTAGATGCAGTGACCACGCTGCAATTATGATTACCCGACTCAACTGTTGCCCCAAACGTTATCACATGCGCGATGTTATGGCTTACACTGCGATGGGCATGGAACTGATAGCACTAGAGAACGATAATGCTGCTATTGTCGGGGTTATTCAAATATTCGATTTATCTAATCTGGATGTTGAGCATGCGGCTCAATTGGGTGGCGGTCTCTTCAGGAAATGGTGGTATTGGATGAGCGATTGTTGCCCCTTGCGCATAAATGCAACCTATTGCTTGAACGCGCCCAAGGAACTGCAAAATTGGTTAGGTGTCTTGAGAACACTACGCGTCAAAATGCGTCCGGTAGAGTATTT
Source organism: Bactrocera tryoni (assembly GCF_016617805.1). Classification (NCBI taxonomy): domain Eukaryota; kingdom Metazoa; phylum Arthropoda; class Insecta; order Diptera; family Tephritidae; genus Bactrocera; species Bactrocera tryoni. Next base: position 85,889,392 of record NC_052499.1, read on the forward strand.
GTAAAAATATCTATAAAAACTTACATTAATAAAGAAATGCCTTCTCTTTCAAGCAGCAATTCTTTATCCTGAAATCGTTGGAAGAATTGTATGAACACATACCACAAAAATGTTTACCTGAGGAATATGGTGGCGCCAATGGGCATATGCATGAGTGTGTTTCGTACATGGAAGATTTGCTAAAGAGCTATCGTGACTATTTTGAGGACGAAGTAAATTACGGCACTGTTGAACATTTACGACATGGTGAGATTATGCCATATGAGGCCGAGTTTGGCGCAGAAGGCAGCTTTCGTCAATTGATTTTCGAATAAAAATTTTTGAGATAGGTATAAATATATATTATGTGCATATGCAAATATAAAAACATATTTACATGGAAATCAAGTATTGCGAAACGGTTAACTTAAACCGTTGAGTCATTAGCAGTCAGCTTTCACTAATTGGCTCCTTATATGTATGTATTGATTAAAGATCTATTTGTGAGTTACATTAAATAAATTTTATAAATAAAAAGAAAAACCATGTATTAACTAATGTGTTTATTATATAGATTGTCGATTGTTTATCGAAAACTGAAGGCAAAGCAAGCAATATGTACAATTGTTAGGTTAGATGTCAATTTTAATGGGAAACTCACTTCAACAGCTTTGAATGCCGGTCTGTAGGGGTACCTAAAAATCATATGTAATTGTCATAAGATCCTTTTAAATCGAAAACGAGCTTTGAACCTATCATAAATTTGTTGGGGCCGGAAATCATAGTTGCGGCTAGGTCCCAAGGTTCGCTGAAATTGTGACGGCCAGGATATTATTCCTCAGTCTTGCAAAGAATGGACAATGGACAATGGAGGACATTTTTTCTTCCTAACCGTTTTCCATACAACTTTGGCAACTTAAGTACGTCCGACTAGTATGCCTACCGGATAGTGTTCAGTAAGAACTTCTACGACTGCAGCAAGATGAATTTTACTAAGAGTAAATTGATCAGTAGATTTCTAGATTAAAAAGTTCTCGACAAAAAACTGCTAAGTGCGCGCGGGGTCTATAGGTCTAGTGCCAGAACGCAAGATGACAACGGAGATTCAACTCATCCCCACTACAACGTGATCTTCAGCTCTTCCAAGCTTATCAACTTTGCAGTTATCAGCGATTCCACTAAGACCAGACACCCAAACGAGTCTGAAATGAGGACAAACACTCTTGAAATGACTCGGTTAGTAATACATATGTGTATGAACAATTAGCTAACTAACTAAATTTATTCTCAGTCCATAAATATTACTGATCGATATAAATATACCCAGGACACGTTATGTATTGCAATCTCGAAAAAAATCTAAATTTTACGAATCAGGTAGACCAATAAGCCACGCATAAACTGCTTTTGGGCCTTTGCGATAACAAATGGAGTTCATTTGCTAGGTTCATGAGGAGTAGTCATACTTTAGGATGCCTGCGCTTGACGCAAATTTTAACAGAATCTGCGACCTCACTATCGATACCTCCTCCAATCTATCATACCGTCGAGACCCCAGATGCTTACAGCGTAGACTTGCCAATGCGGGACAAGTGCACAACCAATACTCCGTTGTTTCCCAGCACCAGCCTTGCTTTAAACATTCCCTGCAGTCTTCTCGACCTGTCAGCCCCATTCTACGGACGTGTCTCGCCACCGGACAGTGACCAGTTAGTACTCCGTACACAATACAAGTATTTCTAAATATTTTCAATATTAAATGTTCTATGTTCACTATGTACTTAGCCTAAGGCGGTCTCTGTAGGGGTGAGTGTAAAAGTTTATCACAGAATAGGGTGTCATTACTAGGCGCAGAGATAAGATTAGAGAAATCGCTACACATACATACATCATGTATCTTTAAAATTGACATTCCTACGCCCACATGTATCCGACAATGTTTGCCACATTAGCTTGAAGGCGACAGTATGGTTTTAGTTGCGCGGAAGTAACAACATATGAGAATAGAAACGCATCGATCATGGGCGAAATAACTATACGTGAACTCGATCCGGTGCTTCGAGAATTGGCGCGCACAAATTGTAATGAAAATCCAGACACAGTCGTTGAACAAGTCGAAGTGATACAAGAATGGATTAGAAAGTCTCCACATCTGAAAGCATCTAATAACCCACAACTGATTTTGGCTTTCCTGCGTCGGTGTAAATTCAGTCTCGAGGAGACAAAAAAACGTATCGACAATTATTATGCCATGAAGAATGAATATCATGATGTTTTGTGTGAACGTGAATTGAGTGATGAGTTAATTGAGTTCTATCGAACAGGGTGAGTTTCAGTCTAGGATAAAAAGGAATAAAAAGATCTTTATAATGATTCGGATCGGTCAATTTATGTGGCAGCTATAAGTATAGTAGTCAGATTTGTTCGGAGATTGTAGCATTCCTTCTGTGTTTTACAAATGTTGCCAACTTAATATACCCTGCCCAGAGAATAATGAATATTCGACTACCATAGTTTTGTAAAATAAGTAAAGCTCGTGATTTTCAATTCTTTCTTATGATGGTGGAAATCTAAGAAGAAATATTTGGTGTTTTCGTGAAATAGAATATTGTAAATAACACAGATTTTATGAATTAAGATATCATCTTACTAAACACTTAACATAATCTACTGTTCCAGCATACACGTTATTCCCAACAAACCGATCGCAAACGATGGGCCTGCTGTAATGATCTCACAGTACTGTAAAATCGATTCGAAGAAATCGAACCCACGCTTAGCATTCAAATTGCTTTTTATTCTGTTCGAGACTCTGGCTATGGAAAGCGACAATGCCAGTATAGTGGGTCTAACATATATAATAGACTGCCGGGACGTTGGTCTCCATCTTATGACGCAATTTGAACCGTTTCTGCTGAAGAAAGGCTACATAGTGGCGGAGAACTGTATGCCCTTGAAGCTGAAAGAAGTCCATGTCATAAATATGAGACGCGAAGGAGTATCAGTTTTCAATTTCATATCATCATTCATGCCCAATACAATGCGTTTCAAGGTGCTTTATAATGTAAGCACACCAAGCTAGAGAGTGTTTAAAAAAGTTTTCTTTTTTTACCCTTACAGTTTGTGGCGCACAAAAAGGCAGAGGATTTGCTCGAATGCATCCCACGTGATGCTGTTACCGTCGAATATGGCGGAAACAATGGCTACCTAACGGAGGCTATCAAATCGTTTGAGACAAAGTTATTGTTATATAAGGAGCATTTCAAAAACGACGGAAACTTTGGCACAAATGAAAAACTGCGCATTGGACGTAAGAGGGAATGGGAACTGGTCGAATTGAGCGGTGCTATTGGGTCCTTCCGGAAATTAGAAGTGGATTAACAAGTTGTAAAAATTCAAAATGAAATTGTTGTTGTTTATATATTTATACAGAATTTATTAGCTAAAAATTGTACAACTTAAAAATAATGTGTTTTAAGCAACTTTAATCTAAGTAAATAAATAAATTTATTATTTTTAATATAAATTAAAAAACCGACAACTGAATTTTTATATTAACTGTAAATAACTAACTGTTCTTTGGCCTTAATTGTAATATTAAAATATTATATTTATACTTCTGTATAACCGCTGTATCCTTTACTAGTTTTTTGTTAAGCAAACGCTGTAAAACTGTGCATGAGTCATTTTATGATACTACATACACACGCACATGCTAATCAGATTTTACTGTCTATGTAAATATAGCCCTTTCAAAATAATTAATCATTTAATTCAATTTCACGTTGTGCACTTTTGCTTAAAGGTCGCATTGAGCGATGACTGCGATGAGCTTTGCGATATATTGCTGTTAATACTTGCTGCTGATGGTGAGGGCGTCACTGGCACATTGTGTGGGGCATTATGTGTATTGTTGTTGCTGCCTGCACTTAAGCTGGCGCAACTGCTAACCCCACTGCTGCCGCTACTCGTTTTGCATATGTTGTTGTTGGGCAGATTATTATTGCTTTTGTGGTTTCCCGTCACCGCTGTTGACGTGTTTTGCGTTGTAGTTCGACTGATATTCTGCACAATCAAATTCAGGCAATCCAAACTGGAACCATTCGCGGCCGACGAATCGAATTCTGTAAAAGAATTTTAATAATGACTTGAAAAATATCCAACACAATAAACAAACTCAATTAAATGTCGACAAATATTTGCGTATAAAATACGGTCCCCTTAAATATAGTATCCTCCCTTAACGGGTTACATGGGTTTACGGGTTTCAAAAATCGTTTGTTTTATTATCTTATTAAATCCTACAACATCTCTAGTACATTGCCCTAAAACTTCAAGTATCCGAGTAATAGTTTCGGAGATACAACGTTGAGAACCTATGCGCTCGAGGCTATAGGCTAAGTGCGCCGCCTTTAAACGCGTTTTTCTCGAAACTGTGTTTTTGAAATCGGTTGACAAATTTGCACAGGTCGTTGAGATACAATTATTAAAGACTTGGACAAAGGATTTTTTTCGATTACAACTATTTGAAAAAAATATCGCACGATTTCTATTTTTTTTTTGTAAAAAATTCAATTTTCAGTTTTTTCTTTCGTCCAAGTTCTGAGTTAAGGTTTTAACTAAAAGACGTAATTTTTCGCTTGAGATAATCCTGTAAGGAATTATCCTGTTAACTCGAGCGCATTTTTTCCGAGAGGTTATCGAAAATAGCGTCGAAATGTCCGGGTTTAAAGTATTTTTTTTTCAAAAATTTCAGAGTTTCTTTGATAATTGTGTAAGTTTTGAGCAATAAAAAATTTTAATAAAATATTTCATTTTTTATATGACAAAAGAATTATTGAAAAAGGACTGTTTTTTATCTGAGGTACCCCCCTAAATAAAAAATGTTGCAATGAAAAATAAAAAAGGGCTCAACAAAAAAGAACTCTTGAGTTGCATTATTGAAATGTTGAATTGAAATTCTAAAATTTTATATAATCATTTTCTGATCAGAAATATCCTCAGTTCGTTGTTTCTTTTTTTAGTTTCTTTAGTTGTTAACAGCTTCTGCATATTATGCCATACATTCAAAAACCACAACTACTTTGCAATACTTTATATAATCATTCTCTGATCAGTTCCTTCAACCACTAATATTATGCTTTGAAATTCGCCTCTCATCAGTTACGAATACTTGATTCACTATATCTCTACAGTTATTAATGCCAATGATACCCATAAATTTATCAGTGTTTTAGGTGTATTTGCATTTACTTCCAATGGCAACAAAGTGTAATTTAACCGATAAGTAAACATATATACATACATATGTAGATAGGTATTTTACTTTCGCCTCGATCGTAACACCTGTTGTGCCTTATCTAAAATCAATGACAAATTTTTTAGTGAAATAAAATAGAAAAAAATCACCGAGTCTAGTACAGGGTGAGACAACTCGTAGTTACTAGTCAAAAAATTCAAAAATATTTTAAATTCGAAATTTTTTGTTCACTAAAGATAACTGTTAAGCTGGATACACTCTCCATCAAAACCCCAGACAATATCTAATATATTTATATCTCCTTTTTCAAAAATTATGCCAAAGCATAGTTTATCATAACTCAACAATATTTTTTGATAGAGTTGAAGCTTATTCAATATAAAAAATAAAAAAAAGAAAGAACGTTAACTTCGGATACCGACCGCAGCTATAATGCCGTTGACAAATACAAAAGGTTCTCTACGAAAACTTGAATCTATTGCTATAGAAATTTCAAGGGTTAAAATGCATTTCCGACCCTATCATCAATCAAGTGCTACCATAAAATGTGAACTGTAGTAAAATACCGCAAAATGTTAAAACTTAGTGCAATCTTGTTGAACTTTGAAGTCATAAAATAATGGTCATTCAGATTTTATCAGCATCAGGCGCAAATCCACTGCCGATTTTTTTTAAGTTTGTATTTTTAAAGCTAAATTTTAATTTTAGCATATATGATTGCTTTTCTATTTTTGCATATAAACAAAAGAGTGAAGGCATTTGCCGTTTTATAGACCATACATAATTAATACCTGTGAAAATGCCGAATCTGTCCAAATCATTGTGGAAAAAATTTAACTTCTGTCGCAAATACGCACCTGAATACGAGTTCTGCAAATAGAAAAGAGAAAACAGTCAATATAAAACATTTGTGATTTTTTTAGGTAAACATACTTCTTCTTCTCACTTTTTGGCGTAGTATAAACATCTTTACATATATAAAATTACTAAGTCTATATTTAAGCCTATAACCCATAGATCTCGAACGCCAGCCCTAGTGGCACATAACTTTCTATTAGCTAAATCTACATAGCACTGCACGAACGTTTGCCCTACGATTTTGTCTGCGTTTTTGTCGGCGAGTGACAATGCAAATGACAACGTCAAAAGTTTAGGCGTCTGTGTTGTTGTCATTAGGAAACATGGCCTAATGATTGGGTTGGCAACAATGTGCACAAATTGTTGTCATTGCGCGAATTGTTTTGTGATATATACATACATACCTAAATACATAACAAGTAGCGTTGCAGCAAACATGCAGCAGCTCCTAGTGCCACCCTTTTTCGGTCTATAGCAGCACTAACAACAACAATTTGCATTAAAGCAATTAAAATGCAATGAACCTCAAAGGCTAATTATGTTGAACCGGCGAGATCGCGAGTCCAAGGGAGCACAGACACCCATCAGACTGACACGAACAACTTGCAAATTGTTGCCATTGTTTAGACGGTTGCAACAAGCGTAATTAGGGGAACCGAAAAATAAGCATTCTAATTCAATAATTAGTATAAGAGCTGAGAATAATGAAAACAAAAAATATTTAATGCGTGGCTAAGAAAGTTATTTTAGTTTTTTGGTGACACACAACCGATTTCCCAGCATATTATACCCACTACGAACTTACATATACTTATATATGAAACAAGTGAATTTTTTTGGAGTTTAGAGAGTAATCCTCGTAAGCTGTACTTTAGAGTGCATTAGCAATGGGCTTAACGAACACCAAAATCGCTTAAAATCAGGGAAAGAAAGACACAGTTATTGTAGTTATTGTATAATATTTGGTTAAGGGGTTACATGGGTTTACAGGTTTCCAAAAATCATTTTTTATTGTCATATTAAATTCTACAACAACTCTAGATTATTGTCCAAAACTTTCAAGTTGATCCGAGTAATAGTTCCTGAGCAACAGCCTTGAGAACTTGTGCGCTCGAGGCTGACAAGGCTAAGTTCGCCGTCTTTATATGCGTTTTTCTCGAAACTGTGTTTTTGAAGTCGGTTGGCAAGATTTCTCGAGAACTACTCATTCGTTCTTCACGAAATTTTACACAGATCTTTGAGGTTCAATTACATTGCAGCTATTTGTAAAAAATGTCGCGAAATTTTCCGTGAAATTTTAATTTTTTTGTAAAAATGTCTGCCAAAAATCCAATTTTCAGCTTTTTTCCTTCGTACAAGTTATAAGTTAAGGTTTTAAGTGGGTATTCTAGTCTAGAATTTTGAAAAATCGATTTTTTTTGCATATTCTTAAAGACTGGACCTTTGAGAATATATTCCTCAAAGGAATTTTTAAAATTCCTATTAGTTACCGACTTATAGCTATTTTAGTGACGCAGCGTGCAAACCGGCTCTGCCGCATGAAAATCTTTAATCGCGTTTTTCTCGAAACTACTATTTTCAACACTTCTGACATGATTTCTCAAGTTCTAATGAACCGATTAATTTGAAATTTGGTGTGGACTTTCTTTATATATCTCTCTATGGTTGGAACTAGGATTATTAAAAAATTTTGATTTTTACTATTTTTAAAAAATTTTGATCTTTGCCAAAAAACGGGCAAAAAATTCAAACATCCTAGTTCAGACGATAGCGGCATTTGTAGTGATTCAATTTTTTTTTTTCTCAGATCACCCAAAGTATTGGAATTGTGTGAGGAAGGGCGCACCCTTATTTTCAACCCCCGCCACCACGCCGCAAATAATCAAATTATCACACATTTTTGTTTTTTGTATTCTTAAAATATCAATAAATATCTGATAAAAAATTGGATAGTAAAAATGTTCTTAGTTTTTTTTTTATTGGACTTTAAAAAATGCCGTTAAGTAGCATTTCTAGACTAGAATACCCCCTTAACTAAAATACGTATTCTTTCACTTTAGATGATCCTGTAAGGAGTAGTCCTGCCAACGCGGGCGCATCTTTTTCCACCGGAACGGCGTCGAAATGGCCGAGTTTAAAATATTTTTTTCTAAAAATTTCAGAATTTCTTTGTTTATAATGTATGTTTGTAACAATAAAAAATCTGATAAAATATTTCATTTTTTATATCAGAAAAAAATTTTTGAAAAAAGCTGTTTTTTAACTGAGGAAGCCCCGGTAACAAAGCAGTAAGCAAATTGTTGTCCCCTAAAGTTTTTGAGTCATACGTTGTGAGGTTTTCCATAAGTTCTAAGCATAAAATGGCAATGTGTACTCTTAACAGACGCAATTTTTTGAAAGAAGAATAAATGATAAGTTTACTGAATCGTTTCTTATTCGCGTGTTCTGGTGAAGAGCTCGGCCAACACTGAAAGAACTGATTGAAATCTACAACAATAACATGGGTACTTTTTCTACATATTTTATCACTGATAATATTTAAATTTTTGAGTCATCGTATAGCTTGTAGACATACAAATATTTACAGGGGTTTTTTTCTTTTTATACATTTGTTTTCTTAACTTTACAAATGTCGGCTTATCAGTATTTCTGAATTGGTCAGAATGTGTGAAAAGATTGGAGGGAATCAATCATCAATTATCTACCAGACCAACACAATCACTTTATGGGAGAACTGCTATGAGAAAAACAGGCGAATTGTTTTCATCCATTTGATTTACCCAAAGTTTTCAATTCCGAAGTGCACTGTGCGGCTTGTGTATCATATGCACTGCACTTATTAGTAATTAAAATAATTTGGCTTAATTTCTGCACGCTTTGCGCTGAAGAACTTTGACATACCCAGACGATATGACAACCGCATAAACATTCGCACGACTTGCTGCGCGTTCTTATACTATAAGTATGTATATAGGGTTGTATATTTGCATATAGAGGCATCAGCTAAATAGATTTACGCACTTTCATAAAGTGAGAATGGAGATCTATGCATAAAATGATAAACTAAACTCTATTTTTGGCATTTCATTGTGTACGAGTCCTATTTGTGTAAATTCGAGACAAAGTGCTCTTTCCGGCGACCATAAATCTGCGCCATTGAAATGTTGTCTATGAATTCTGGGTGGTTCGCGGCTTGAGTGCTGGAGCCGCAACCCCAAGCACACACGTCTACCGGCTCTCCGGCTACTTTTTATTGCAGCGAATATGTGTGCACTTTGTAAGCCCCACTGCTGGCTACACCCGGCTATATAGACGCCGCTGCGAGTTGACTTACATAATCCCGCTGCCACATGCGGATATTTATACTGTCGCAGATGCTTTAATTGCATTATAATGCACAAGTGACTTTTTTAGTGCTGCCGTAAATGTTCACAGGCACAAATAGCGCATATATGCGGTATGTGGGTATGTGTGAGGGCACATGCAGCCGCTCAACAAGTGCATTAACAGCTTGGAGCTGCGTTCGCGCACATTAAAGGATCGCATGGCTGCACATGTGGTTCGGACTTTTTCAGAACGCACTTTTTCTTTTATGCGTTTTTGTTTTTCCAAATTCTTCAATGAATTTACAAATGGACTTTTATAAAACCATTCATCATGTTGGGCTTTCTGTCAGTGTTATCGTGCGCTTAACTTCCTTAGTTTACAGACGCATGATTAATATTATAAAATCTTATTTAAGATGGGTATGTTCGACAAAGTTGGTTGATATAAATTTAAATATGCCTCGGAAGGATTATTGGGATGTCATTTATTTAATGACAACGAAGAAATGTACAAGAGATGAACTAAGCGCAGCTCTTCCATTTTTTCTTTGGAATTTCACATCGTCATTGATAAAATCCTCATACCATAATGGCATATTCATTATGTCTGCGCGTACTTATTTCACGACTTTTGAATTTTAATTATTTTTTCGAACTCAAATACAAACAGCGTAATAGTAACATAAAACAGAAATCAATTCAAAATGTCAATTTTCATGAAGATATACAAATAATACAGTCTAAAAAAAATTCTATACAAATTCTTGATTTTGATCGGTGAGTTTGTATGGCAACTAGATGCTGTATTAGTCCGATCCGAAACCTGATAGTGATCCACTGGAAACGTGCCGTCCATCTATGACAACATGATGGATCTGGAACGAACTTTTCGATCCGGAGACAGCCAGGTAGCTTGATGAATTTTCTTGTGCAGGAACTAGTACTACGGACAACCATATTTCGGGCCCCTGCGAAGTCGATCAGTCTCAACCTATTTGGAGAGGTTTCGCCAAGGGGGTTGAATTTTCCGACTGATGCAACAAAGATGCCTTCTCTGCCCAACCTGGCGTTAAAGTTCACAAGCGCAATTTTTACATCTTGGCGAGGGCAGTTGTAAAATTAGTGTTATTTTGAAATTTTTTGCTGTGATGCGAATTTTGGCTAGACGCTCATCCACCGGGGTGAACGCCAAGACTCGACGACTGAGTCTTTCTCCCACCACGAATTGCTGTTGTTCCTTAGCATTGGGAGTGGGTTCTACGTGGCGGGTCCCAAACCCAGCACGCAACCTCGCGGAATGAGCAGTATAAAGCTTTATACACATTTATATAGATACACAGCCGAACCTCTGGTGAACAGACGCTGCAATTAGACTTCAACGAATACTTTAACCGAATATGTCGGAATGGCTCTCCTGAAGCTTCCTCTCTTTTAGCCGTGACCCAAGGCTCCACACGAGTTGGCTTTCGCATCTTACACAAGGGTTACTGACGTTTCCCGAGTGCGCGGCGGGAACGTAAGAGTAGAAATTTGGTATAGTTCTACGACTGCAACTGCTTACGCGGAAGCATAACTAGATCTCATTACAATCTGTAGTGTTTCCTTGGGCAATAATTTTATATAATTTTTGAAGTAAAAAAGTTTCTCATACAATAAGTGCGATCTGTTCAGTCTGTTTGTTTCACACAATAGCTATATTTGTCCGGCCTGAAAAATTTGTTCAAAAATTAGAGCTAAATTGTCAAACAAAAAAGTTTCCCATACAACAATTTAATTTTGATCGGTCAGTTTTTATGCCAGCTATATTCTATAATGACCCAATACGATGGTTCCAACAAATCAGCAGATTCTTTGTGATATCAATAACTCAAAACTGAAGGACTACAGATCACTTGCGAGTACCATAAACAAATACAGAGAGAGGGAGAGATAGTTATACAGGCAGTGATGTTGAGGTGGTATTTGGCATCTAATCTTGCGACAAAAAAACCTTAAAGTAGAGTTTGCTGCCAGCTGGCGACTCTACTCAAGGCAAAGCTTGAACGTATTTCTATCATAAAAATAGACCAATCATAAAATCGATCAGTAGTTCGAAGGCAATCAATATGACTCTTCGCTACCCGAATGGGTATAATTGCACTTCATAAACAAGAAAGGAAGTGGATCGAAGCATCTAACGCTGATATTAGCGCGACTTATAAATATACTACTGTTAGTTTTTTATATTTATGAAATGCTTTCCAAATTCTAGATACTCAAACTCAATCATGTACCAAATCCTTGCACTTAAAAATCTCAAATTAGTATCAGCAAAACCATTGAAATTGCTTTCAAAATTTAAATTCAATGCAAGAAATACATTATAGCTCATAATTCCATAAATGAAAATCTAAATCCTTAAGTAATTTGGACGACCCCAAATGAATGCTTCGTTGCAGAATGCATTTCACTCTGGCGATATGCCAAAATTCAATCAAAATCATAAAACCGAAACCATTACACTCGTATATGAATTCAAATGCGTGAACCCCTTCGGTTTCATTAGTGTTTCACCCTCCCAGTATTTGCACGCGGAATCAAACGTTTTATGGTAAATTAGCGAATTTGTACATTTTCTAATCTGAACACCAACATCCACTTTGGCAACGCGTAGGAAGTCATATGCGGCACGGGACCACGGGCTGTCGTTAGCGAGCGAATTCATGGAGAGCCAGCAATCGCTCAAGCATTCATTTGCTGCTGATTTCATTGTAGTGGAAATTTCTTCTAGTTTTTACACACGAGTGGGGCAATCTTGTGCTGCTTTGTAGGTAAAGTTCCCGTTTTTTTTTTACTTTTGGTGCCGTTACTTAACATGTATTCCTTGCTGTTGTTTTTTAAGTGCAGTCAACATTGAAAAATTATCACTCAAATGTAATTTGTAAAAGCTTAAGTTGGAAAAGGTGTGAACTGCATTTTGCCGCCCGAAAATAGCTGCTGTGTGTGCGACTCTTACTTTCTTCAGAATTAGCAACATGTTTTAATTGCAAACGATTTGTTCAGCTGTCAAATCGTCAGAGTGTAAATGCCGTCGTGCAACTGCTCGATCAATGAAGTCGTCGGCGTCTAAGAGCGCAACTACTTACAAGCACACGATTGTACACGAGCGCATGCGGCAAGTCAGAATAGGCACCGGCACGTAGGAAACATGCGTTGAGTTTGCTTGTTGTGTGCAATGTCCCATGCACAGTTACATTTCCATTTTCGGTGTCATGTTTTTCCTGTGCAATTTGTCATTAACACTGTCGCCCAACACGCCCCCGTTTCGGCATTGTCTCCTCACCGTTGCAGCGACCGAGCAGCCACGCACAAATACACATGCACTCTGTACGAGTGCGTTAATGATTGCCGACAGGCGACGCTATGCGGCGCGTTGATATCATCGATATGCTGTCGGGCGCTCAACTGTTTGCCGCAATCAAACAACCCAAAGCGCATTCTATGAATTCCGACACACTAATGTACCTTCGCGCCTATCTTTTGGCCTCCCAAATGAAACTACATGCACACATTTACACATAGTGGACGTAGCACGCGACACAGCCCATTTGCCGTGCATTCATTCAGGTCGCTCTGTGCGATGTAGTAAAATTATTTTGAACCATTTGAATTTGTTAAAATTAATTTACGGCAACGCATTTTTGTCACAAATTTTTATGCTTTATGGGCACTCCATTCGCATGCCATCAAAGGGGAGTGAGACATACACATATACATGTATACAAATGTATGCAGAAAAGCGTGAACTCGGCTCCAAAAGGTAGAAACGCTTGCTTGCGTAAGTAAATCGAGAAATAAACGCCTTAAAATATGCTTCCATAATAATTCAAGTGTTCAAGGGTTAAATCGTTGGATAGGAATGAGATATTACAATTTTCAGCCACTTTTGTAGGCAAGGAATAATGCTTACATGTTTAGGGGACTTCGTGATAAAAAGGGGTGAGACGTATTTTTATACCCTGAACAGGGTATATTAAGTTTGTCACGATGTTTGTAACACCCAGAAAGAAGCGTCGGAGACCCTATAAATTATATATATACATATAAATGATCAGTATGTTGAGCTGAGTCGATTTAACCATGCCCGTCTGTCTGTCTGTCCGTTCGTCCGTCCGTCAGTCTGTATATATACGAACTAGTCCCTCAGTTTTAAAGATATCCTTTTGAAATTTTGCAAATGCATTTTCTCTTCAAGAAGTTGCTCATTTGTCGGAACGGCCGATATCGGACCACTACTGAACGATCGGAATCAAGTTCTTGTATGGAAAACTTTCACATTTGACAATGTATCTTCACCAAATTTGGTATAGATTATTTCCTAAGGCAACAATGTAATCTCCGAAGAAATTGGTAAGATCGGTTAACTATAGCATATAGCTACCATACAAACTGAACGATCGGAATGAAGTTCTTGATGGAAAACTTTCACATTTGACAATGTATCTTCACCAAATTTGGTATAGATTATTTCCTAAGGCAACAATGTAATCTCCGAAAAAATTGTTCAGATCGGATTACTAAAGCATATAGCTTCCATACAAACTGAACACATAGTTACTAAAAGAAATGCACTTGTGAAGGGTAAATTAGCTTCGGTGCAGCCGAAGTTAACGTTTTTTCTTGTTAATTTAAAGCTTTTGAAATATTGAAATTTCTAATAAAATTCTTTTATATAAAGGTAATGGCTACTGCTAAAACATAAATCTGTAGAAATTTGTTCCAGACTGAAAACAGTGTCATGTCGTTAAATAAAACCCTTTTGAGTCAAGGGAGAATAGAAAATTCTATGCACTGCTTGTAGGCTTTGTCTAAGATTGACATTAGTTCGGGCAGTAATTATTTTTTATGATCCCTAAAACTAAAGGGAAATATCACAGATAATTCGATTGGCAAATGATATGGCTGAGAGAGGACTTTACTTCTATTTCCAATCTTCTTTACAATCTGTATTTGACCGTTAAGGACTCGTTAAGGACGAAAACACCGCAAAATTTTTTTTCATCCTTAACGCGCGAAAGATATACGACTAGCGAAAACAAAATTATTCATCATACCCAAATACTTGTGTTCTTCGCACCAGTCTCCAATTGAAAACCCAAACATAAGCAAACGAACTGAATTCTGCGCGTACCTTGCTATTATACTCGTACATATTTGGTATTTAATTTGGTCATTTTATTTAAGCTTAAGCAAGTGAAAAGAGAAGACATGGACGGTAGCAGCTCTGTGCTAAATATTAAAAAACAATATCGAAAACATCGATAAATGCAAATACGGAATAGATTTTGCAAATAACACCATTTACATAAAGATTTAAGACGTTATCAGCAAAATTTTATTTGAATATACATATGTGCGCCATTTTAGTGTGGAGCAGAGCCAAAAAACGCTTCAATACTGTTTTCTCGCATTCATCAGCTTTGCTTTCGGTTGAGCTGTCAGCATCCACTCTGCAGGCACCTTAATTCTTTAGCACCCATGTAACTAATAGAAAGAGGCTTGAGCTTCCGTGACTTTATTTCGCATATATCCGCAACAGTGAGTTATCTCAATGAGAATAAGAGAGCGTGTTTTTCTATTATCGGTGCATCCTAGCGTCTGACCTGGGGTGAAAACTTGACCTAAACCCAATATAACTTACATCAGGATTTTCAAATATCTAGTTGTCTTTATTTGCCTTAAAGAAACTCATGAAGCATCGGTTTCTCTTAATAACGTGGAATAATGCCGAAAATAGATAAAATCGGGCTTTATACTTTAACCTCTCAACTTTTGCGACGTAAGCTCGATTTGAAGTTGATATTACGTGATCAACTCATCCTAAATTGAGGTACTTGTATTAATCTGTGTCGATAGATATGCGAAATATGGAATATTTTCGCTACTTAACATACATTGGTAAGTTTGTGTGTGATCGCAAATCAATAGACTACAAATAAAGAGATTAAGAGAAAATAAGAAATATCAAAGAAATACATTCTTAGATATCAATATTTGAAAAGTATTCACACAGCCATTGATTTCTAGCAGAAATAAGCAATCATTGAAGTTGAGCAATAAATAAGGTGCCAACAATTGTAACAAGCGAAAAGAACAAGCGCGGACCGCCCAGGCGTATCGTATGCTCTATGCAAACGCTGGCAAGACGAGCGCTTCGTGCTTTCCCCAGACGTGCGTGTGCGCCTTGCACTGACACAGAAATGCCTTCATATCTTCATACAAATATATTTATAAGCATATGTACATTATTATTAGTATAGTGTGTTTGTATGTATAGGCGTTTGAATGTCCCTATATCTGGCACAGAAATAATTCATAGTTAAATGCAAACAAAAAATATCTAATTCATAAATAGGCGACACGACGATTATTAAATGTGAACGTCAGCGTAAACATAAATATTTTCCAATTGCTGGATGTTTAAATACTTGTACGATGAGGGAGAGGCGAGGGAGATGTCGGGTGTGTGAGGAGTCCAAATGGGCGGCAGCAAAACAAATTGTTTGCTTTTCCGCATTGACACCAGAAAATTTGGCAGAAAAGCTAGAAAAAAGATTATATGCTCTCACATACATACACACACTTTCACATATAATGTATAGATATTAGTTATTTATGCATTCCTGGCTTGTTTATTGTTAATGCAGCCGAAATGTTTGATAAATGCGTTTGTTTCGCAAAACATAAAGCATTTAATTAAAAAAGAAAGCGTTTATAATTTTGAGTCTATTTTCATAAATTTTAGTCATCTTTAAACGTTAATTTATCGCCTGATTGCAGTTTTCTTTTTGAAGCAACATGATCAGCTGAATGGCTGAATGGTCTGTATAAATAAAAAGTTTTGATCGATATGGGATATTTCGTGACCTCTGACACTGAACGTTTTTCTCGAAATAATGCAACGGCATGCAATAACGGCAGAAACTTTTTTCGGAAATCCTTTTCGAGATCCACCACGGGATCCAAAATTTTTCAAAATGAATTGCCGATTATTAAAGACTTCCAGAATATTCTCAAGTTCAAAACTTGTGCGTTCGAGGCTAGCCAGACTAAGTGCGCCATCTTTAAACGCGCTTTGCTCGAAACTGTGTTTTCGAAATCGGTTGGCACGATTTCTCGAGAACTACTCAACCGATCTTCATGAAATATTACACAGGTCTTTGGGATACAATTCTTAAAGACTTGAACGAATAACTTTTTTCGATTACAATTATTTGAAAAAGATTTTGAGAAATTTTCACTGAAGTTTTAATTTTTTTGAAAAATATCTGCCAAAAATTCAATTTTCAGGTTTTTTTCCTTCATACAAGTTCTAAGTTAAAGTTTTAACTAAAACACGTATTTTTTCACTTTAGATGATCTTTTTTCCGAGGGGTCACCGGAATTTGGCGTCGCAATGGCCGGGTTTAAAATATTTTTTTTCCAAAAATTTCAGAATTGCTTTGTAAATAGTATTTGTTTGTAACAACAAAGAAGTCTGATAAAGTATTTAATTTTTTATATGAGAAAAAATTTGTTTTAAAAGGCCTGTTAGGAAACCCATGTAACCCCTTAAAACACTGAAGACACTCGTCATTCAATCTCATCCCACCAAGTATTATAAAAAGTCATAATTAACTATTTTTTTGCTTAAAAGATCAACGTGTATCATCTATTCAACTATTCATCTGCATGTCAGTATTGTAAATTGAAGGAATATTTGTGGTGACAGTCTATCAATTATTTCCCCACTCATTCTATACTCAGGCAACCGAAAGCCAGGCAATACAAAGGCCCTCCGCCTCTTTGCTCTTCAGCGAAATGTGCGTGTAAGTAAACAATTGCGTATATTTTTTTGTTTTCACCAACACTCACACGCACACGTCATTTTAAGAATCAAAATAAAGAACAAAGCAACGTCAACTGAAATTAAGTAACAGAACTTACGACAACCTGACAATAAAGACTTAAAATCTTCACATTATTCGCAGTTCGGCGATGAGCTGATAGGAATCGTAATTCAGTAAACACTAAATAAAAAGACCTTAAATTTAAACATACAAATAAATAAGTTTAGAATAATCCGACAAGCATAACAATTCATTGTAGTCATTCATATACATTTTATTGTTATTATTCGCGTATTTCGTAATGTATTTTATTAGTAAATATCACTCACCAAATAGTCCTGTTGACACGCTTTCCCACTTATGCCTTCGCTAAGACAATCGATCGAACGTGTGGGTGAAGATTCCTAAAATAGAGAGAAGCGACAAAAAGTGGTCGTTTAGAACTTCGTCTGCTTAAAAATAAACTGCCATTGAAAGCTTCGTCGCATTGTGGATTTCCCAACAGCAACGCTTATGGTACATTACCTGCAACAGATCTTCGAGACTCTCAATATACTCGATGGCATTGCGCAGTATTTCAACTTTCGGTAATCTTTGGTTTGGATTCGTCGACGTGCGTCGCTTCAGCACCTCAAAAGCCTCATTTACCTGTAAAAAATTTATTATTTTTGTTAATTGTTCAGTATAAATTATTATCAGACTGAAATGTATGTAAATTCTCACATACTATGTAGATAATATTTACAAAATAATATTAGAATAAATATACTATATATCACATTGCTGGATATAATTTGCAAGACGGATAGAATTAGAAATGACGATTCGTTCCGTTTTTGGAGAGCGGTTGATTAAACATTAGTTCATAACTTCAGGGCCAAAGTAAGGGAGACAATGATTATTATGTGAATATAACAAAGCTTATCATACACTTATATTTTGACATTAATTAATCATGAATATCGGTCTTTTCATCAGCTGTTAACCTATTTCGGTAAATTTGTATATTTCGAGTGAAAAAAGGCTTCCTTGTAAAAGGTGTTTCTGGATTGCTCTGCCTTTTTTGTATACATAAATAATCCTTATTTCTTTTTTATAAATCCTTGAAAAATTTTATCTTAAAACCCGTTTAAAAGTTTAACTTTATTTTCTATGCGCATTATCGAAATGTCAAGTGAAATTACAATTAATAATACTCTGCTGAATTTAAGCGTGATCGTACAAAACTTGAAGTGACATCCAAAAAGCGCATCAACACCAGAAATCATAGCCAAAATACAGGATATGGCTTTGGAAGCTCGTCTATTGATTGAGAGAGACTTAGTAGAGGCTCTACACATCTCATTAGGCAGTGTGAGCCATATTTTAGGTGAAATTTTCGGTTTTAGAAAGCTGTGTGCACAATGGGTGCCATATTCGCTAACAATGGAACAAAAACACATTCGAATGCGACATTCTCAGCAACATTTGGAGCATTTTAAAAAGGATAAAGTGGATTTTGTGCGTCGATTCATAACTATGGAAGAGACGTCATTCGGAATATTATTGCAACCTTTTGGACCAGTTGAAGGAAAAAATTCGTGAAGAAAGAAACGGTTTGCAGAAGAAAAAATCGTTTTTCATCAGGACAATGCACCGTGCCACAAGAGAATGACAATGGCTAAACTCCATGAATTAAAGTTGGAATTGTTGGAGCGTCCACCGTATTCACCAGATTTGAGCCCAAGCGACTTCCATTTGTTTCCAGAACACAAAAAATGTTGATCTACTGAAGACGTCATAACGGCTGTTGAAGCTTATTTTGCAGACCTTCCGGATTCTCACTTCAAGGATGGGATCACAAACTGGAGGATCGTTGGTGCAAGTGTTTTAATGTTCAGGGAGATTATACTAAATAATAAAGTGTATTTTGAATCATAAAATTGTGTTTTTCTTATCAAACGACAAAACTTATTGAACAACCTGGTACGGATCACCTAAAACTAAGTGAGATAGATATAAGTAGGGTTATGTATAAGTATATCACGATCAGGATGACGTTGGATGACCAGAAGTTGAAATTCGGGTGACTGTCTCTCTGTCCGAACGTTCGTGCACGCAGTAACTTGAGTCAAAATTGAGATACCTCGATAAAACTTGCTGCGCACGTTCCTTTCTCAAAATAATAAGTTTAATGTACAAATCTCCTGAACTATTAACGATACAACAATCAAATTTGTTTAACGCAAATATTATAAGAACCGTTCCACCGACAGTGTGAGAATGGATCGGATGATAACCACGCTCACTCCTCATATAACGGTACTGTTAAAAACTACTAAGTGCGCAATAAATTAAAAATACGCCAGAAACATTAAATTCTGCCCCCGAGATGACATTACAAGACTTTAATGGAGCAGGGTTCAAAATTTTATGATGGGCGTGGTGCCACACACTTTACTACTCTTTGCTACAAATGAATTGAATCGGGTCAATACTTCCCTGAACACCTATCACCTAATATAAAGATTTTCGAACCTCCGAGTGAATATATGTACCTCATATATCGATCAATATAATCTTAATAAAATTAAGAGAAATTGTTTTACTCATAACAATGTATCTTTGTGCCTAAAATGGGTAAAATTTGTCGAAAACTTAAACTTGCCCCCATATAACTAATAATCTAATATCGGGAATTGTTTGTGAGATACTTTATGAAACCCAGAGGACATTTTTTAGTATAAGGCATGTTCATGGTATGCGGTAAAAATAGAAAAAATCGGGTCGATACTTAACATATAGTTTTAGCAGCACCTGAAGATTTACAAAATACAAGAGTATTATTATCACAAAGATTCTCGTAATTAATTTGTCAAAAACAAAATTATTCAATTTTTGTATTAGCAGAGCTACTTTAATCAGCGCCTAAGCGTTCGAAAATAAGGCGACATCGTAATTATGGGACGAATCTTTCTAGCCTTACACTGAGGCACTAAATCACAACAAAGTAGCTGCAACAGTAATTAAACGCGCACATAATTCACCTTAAAACAAGCATTAAATTCAAATAATAAAATTAACATAATTGCCGCAACACTAAAGACACTTTCGTATTAGTAAAGCCTTTCCCACAGATGCACAAACACTTACGCACACACACACTTACACATAGAGGGGAATATTTAAGGTTTCGGATAATTTCTTGCTTTATTGCCGAAACTCTCCCTTTCATAAATGATGGAGAAATTTCCCCCTTCACCATTTGTTGTATTTTTATGTTTATCCGAACGAGTTGCCCAATTTGTTTTACATTTCCTTTAGCTTGTTTGCAGCGTTTTCAGCGCTTGAAAGCAAAATCCATTAATTCATAAATGATGGAAATTAACGGGTTCATTCCATTCCACGCGCTCCACTGTTTATTGAGGACTTGTGGAGGTATTTCGGCGCAGTAAGTACTTTCCTAAAAGCGCATGTTGTTGTTGGCTCTATTTTATTACTCTTGTGGTGACTCGTAAAACTTTTAACTGTACATTTGGAAAATCGCTGACAGGAGTTTTACTCATTTGCGGTGCTCCCACATGAGCCGCCCGCCTCGCTAGTTTACATGTGTATGTGTGTGTGTGCGTTTGCTTTGCGGTGACAAGCACCGCCAATGCGGTTTAATGCATTTCTATAATTGCCTCAATTGCAATGCACTACTTAGGCTGGCATGCGCATCTCTTTACTGGCGCAAATAATTTGACAACATTGTAGCCGATTTTTCAAATTCACATAAATAGTATAGCGTTTGTGTGTGTGCGTGTGTTATGGCTCAATAAATGAAGTGCTGAAAAGTTGATGCGCTGCAAATTTTCATTAAATGTCGCGCTGACTTTATCACCCAAAAACAACGATTTCTATTTAGAAAATTGTGTATTCTTTTACAAAAACACATAAGCACACAGACGTACATACATATTTGTATGTGAAAGTTTATTATAGGCTTTTATACAGTGACATAATGTCCTTATATCTCTACAAATAGAAGATTTTATTGGACGTTTAAAATAAAGTTTTGAGCTATGCTAAATTAAATGCTTTAACTAAATAAATTTGGACTAATCAGAACAATTTGCGCTTTTAATTAGCTCGACAAATTCCCATGCGGTTCTCTAATGTGAATTAATAACAAAATATTCTAAAAATTATGTAATAAAAGGGTTATGCAGATTTCATTTAACTGGATAATATTCGACCGGATAGACGACGTCCAGCACGCGGTGAAGAAAATATGCCAACCGCAGCAACCCGGACTGACGTACGACTTCACGCATTTTACGTCGAGATCTTAAATTGAAAACGAATAAAATGCAGCTTGTGCAAGAATTACAACCGCTCGACCTTCCCAAGCGACATCGCTTCCTTATATGCGTTCTTGAAAAGTTCCAAGAAGATTCGATGTTTCCGAGCCACATTTTTTTGGCTCAAAGGGTATGAAAACAAGGAAAATTGCCACATTTCTGGACGAAAAACAAGAGTTGCCATTTCATTCGAAAAAAACAATGGTTTGGTGTGATTTGTGGGCCGGAGGAATTATCGGTCCATATTTTTCAAAAATGATGCCGTCAAGAACGTAACCGTCAATAGCGACCGTTATCGTGCCATGATAATTTCATGCCTGAAATTGAAGCTTGTGATCTCGGCAACATTTGTTTTTAACAAGACGGCGCCACTTCCCACACATTGCATCAATTAATGGATTTATTAAGAGAACGGTGAGCAGATAATTTCACGCTTTGAGCCGGTGGATTGGTCACCAAGATTATGTGATATCAATCCTGCTTCAGGCTTTGGAGCAAAACATCACGAGTGTGATTAGCCAATTACTAGTTGAAATGCTCGAACGAGTTACTGAAAATTGGACTCAACGGTTGCACCATCAAGGCACACAGCCGCGGCCAAAATTTGAAAGGGATAATCTTCAATAAATAAATGCCAAATAATGTTCCTCAAAGTCGGTGGAGAGCTCATTCTGGGCGACCTTCGACTCTTCAACTGATGAAATTATTAAAAAACATTTAAATCATCAGGAAAGGTTAGAGAGATGGTAAGAGAGTAGGATTGTGACCGAATTTAGAGCCAAAAATGCAATGAGTACCAACACTCAACCACCGTATTCACCCGATTTGGCTCAGTGTGATTTTTTACAATTTCCGGGTACTTTCTTGCCACAATATAAACTCAATATTAAACATATTCCATTCGTTGAATTTTGCTCTAAAAACTCGATTTCTGTTGTTCCCTTTTCACTTGGAACTTCCCCCAGCGGAAGCAGGGAATGAAACGCAGATTTCTCGGGGAAATTGCGCAATAAAAGGTAATAACTTATTCCAAGTTATTGAATTTTTTTTTAATCACTGAAAACTTTTTAATAATAATTCTGAGCGGTCTACAGAAGATTACTTATTTTCGCCCTTAATGTTATGAAAACAGTACGGTTATCACCTCAGTTACATCGGTTACAGGACATCTGTCTCTATTTTACAAGGTGTAGTATTCTTAAAAACTCTATCCAGCACTTACCTTCCTCAAGCGGCGACGTTCCCGCAGTGTTGCTGCTTTTCTGCGATCCACTGACACATTCTTCTTTTTGCAGGCCTTGCAGGCCCACGTCAGACACGGGCGCGATGTCTGAGCCGATGAACAAACCAGAGGTGCAAAAACATGCTCTTCCGAGCTCAAACTGTTCTCATCATAATCCGTAAAGATTGGTGACGGTGTCAAATCGGGCTTATCGCTCTCACGCGAAATGGAATAATTACAAGCAGGACCGTTATCCGCCAGAAAAGCAGTTGCCGCTACCCGATTGGTGGTGTCTCCACCAAAGTTCAAACCGACTCCAATACCGACGGCGGCGCCATAACGGCTGAAGAGTGTATGTAAATGTTGCTGGTGTGAATGTTGTTGTTTCTGACAATGCTGCTGATGTTGCTGCAGATGTTGGGTAGTTGCGCGTTGCTGATGCGTTAGCGATATCTGTTGTTGACCCTGAAGCACAGACGCATGTGGAAACGCGGTATGTTGGGCGAAGCTGCTGAATTCCTGCTTAATGCTGATGCGTTCCATGTTTGCCGAATTTGAAATACACTTATTTTTGTTTAGAAGAGAAATAGAGCTGGAGTTCGTTGATGGCACTGCACTCGAATTGTACTTCGTCATTACAATAAAAACAAAACTCGAAAATTTTATCTTAATTCAAATAAATAAAACTATAAATTCTTTTGGTTAATACTTGTTGGCACTTTTTAAACAATTTACCATAGAGCACGAGTCAACACTTTCACAAATTCTACACTAATTAGTACTTGATATCGTTGCTGGCACAGCGTAGGAGCCCTTTCGGCGGCCCAGTGTCACCTTGTGCCCGCGCGTTTTTCTTATTCATACGCGCCGATCTTCAAATTCGTTCTTCCGATACGCAAATTCGCTCCGACAACGACGGCATCCACGACACTTTTAGTTGACAAAATTTCAAAATTTTCATTTCTCATTCGCTTGGCGTTGAGTTGTTGTGTCTCGAGATCGAGCGACGCTCTGTCTTTTCATGTAGTCAAACACATTTGTACCATGTGTCCCTGCGTTGATGTCTTTTTTGTGTTTCTTTTTGAGTACTACACTCAAGATGCTGAGGAGCTGTAGTGTTTTCGAGTGGTATCTATTTATAAATCGCCGCGTTATTAGACGTTCTCTAATATGACAGAATGCAGGATTCGAGCCAATGCAGTTAGGCCACGCCTACCTTTTTAGAAATACTATATACTTAGGCATATTTATGTTTATACGTGTGCAATTAGAGTGTAAGTATTTAGAAGAATATTATGTCTTTTACTAAATATTTGCATAGATTTTGAGTGGAAACTCGGTGGTCTTCCATGAGATTTCAATGAATGAAAATTTTTGTAAAATGGTGGACAATTTAGATGAAGGTCGAAGAGTTTAATAATTAATTCAGAAGATCAAGAAATAAGCAGAGCAAAAACAAAACAATAAGTAGAATGCAAAGACATTGGTTCCGCCAGACTATTATGGGGATTTGCTTTTTGGATCTAAAACTTTATTTGGAAAGAACTATAACCCTGTTCATTTGGTATAATACGATGTTGGATACCTAACACATATTTTAAAGATAAATTATTTAGGTGAATCTTCTCACATTTTTACGAAGACTTATCGAAAAGTATGAGGAAATTATATTTTTAAGCAGAAGTGAGACTTCTTCAGTGATAACCTCTTTCACCGGCGAAATTCTCTTATTGACGAGGAGGATGAGGACTTTATGTTCATAATATAGTTCGAGAAGAACTTCTTAAGGGTCAGACTTTAGTTAACTAGAATGGCATAAGAATGAACATCTCAAATCATATTAAAATGCAAAATATATACATATGCAAAAGGTCAATTTCGAATTTATTCCAAATAATTTTTCCATTGTTTCACTTTTATTCACATTTATTCACTTCAACTCATACTGAATATCATATTCATTCGTTCGTCCAAATCACTATATTTCAGTCTTACATTTTTATAAGACAGCGCCATTTTTGAGTTCGAATATGCCATTTCTTTGCACTCGGCGTGTTGTTTTCAACAGAACAGGCTGATCATCATCAGGAAAGGTAGGCATACTAATAAACCGGAATACTTCAAGTGGTATAATACCAAAATCCACCCTATATTGACCCACACAAGCATTTCGACAACTAAAAAGCGATGCAATAAATCGTTCAGTTCTGATCAATGTGCCGCCAAAATTTGTTTTGACAAAAACCCATCCGACGCCATTTATTCAAGCATCACAACAATCTTCTTTCCAATAACTCACGACCGAGCAGAAGGCGCACAGGCAAGTATGTGTATTTGTGCAAGCAGCGACTTCTCCGAGCTTCGCCTGTTGTAAGGGCACCTGTGGAATCGCTGACGCATTACGCCTTAACATACCTAGCCCCAATCGCTGCCGCTGCTTCGATTTTTTCTCGTTGTTTGTGTAATAATTTTTACTTCGAATAAATTAAGAAAACAAAAAAGGTAATGTGACATTTTTAATGGAGCCAGCGACGGCAACTGAATGCCAGCGTTTCCGTTCCTCCAACATCCGTCAACATGATGCATAGCGGCTCTACGCCCCTGGCCCCTCACAACAGCACCCACCACCGCCCGCGTAAAGCAATCAGTTGTGGGAGTGTTGCCCACACACACACACACACCCATCTACCTAGAAGAATATACATTTCTTCCTAATAATAAGTTGGTGGATATTTATGCGCGAATGGATGTGTCTGCCGCACACTTACCGTTACACACGCGCTCATTCAAATTGAGACACTCAACCGCAACGAAAATCTCCGTGTCTGAAAATAATTTGTTTATTTATCGTTGCTCAAACAAAAAATATATCTTTGGAAATCGCCTTTAAATCTTTTCGAATCGAATTGTAAATCTTTTCAACTTTGCGACGATTTTCGGTGCATCATAGCTTTCGTTTGGTGTGCGTTGTTGCTGTTTTTGCATTTCGTTATCTCTGTCACATAAATTCAAAATGGTCGTGATAAATGTTTTGTTTTGATTGTGACAAAGTTTTCGAAAATTTCGCCCGCTGAGGAATTGGAAGAAGGAAAGAAAGTACTGAGTATTTTTTATAAAAGCTGAAGAACCATAGAAGTATGAATAATTCTTTTTGGTTGGCAATTTCAAAGGTAAGATAACATATTCAGATATAGCTCCTACTAATTATGTTAAACTTTAATTATTATCAACAAAATTTTGTAACAAAAAAAGTAAGCAATACTTTCGAAACATCTACCTAACCTCTCTACAAAATCATACGTATACTGATTTGATTCTTGTACTTAAAGTTTAATGTTAATCGTCTTTTCCTTATTATTTTTTAATTCAGTGCTTTATTTTCCAGAAAAGTGGTTGCATTTGTGTTTGCTGAGTGGAGTGACTCTTAAATAATGTTAAGTTTTGTTACATTTTTGTATCTCAACGAAGAAATTTAACACCTTTAATAAAAAAATTGTATGAAAGTTATTTCGGTTTTCCTGTTGGACAGCAAGATAAAGTGTGGATTCCACACATCTGTTGCGTTACGTGTGTAGGACTTCTTACGGGTTGGGATCTCGATCTATGCCTTTCGGAATTCCGATGATTTGGATGGAGCCGACAGACCATTCAACTAATTGTTATTTTTGTCTGACTAATACAAAAGGCATTACAATTAAAACTAAAAAACAAAATAAGTACCCTGATGTGTCATCTGCCAATCAAAACCAATTCCTCACAGTGAAGAACTACCTACACCAAAACCACCTCAGCGCTCTAATCTTTCAACTGAATCAGAGGAAACAGATAAAATAAGTACTGATCCTGATTTTCAAATTGCTTCTTCATCTATCTGTCTCCAGGAAGAAACGCCACACTTACTATCTCAAGGAGATCTTAATGATTTAGTTCGTGATTTACACTTGTCTAAACAACAAAGAGAACTTTTAGGATCTCGATTAAAAGGATGGAATTTATTGCAACCAAACACAAAAATAACTTTTTTTCGGCATTGAAATGAAGAGTTAAAAAGCTTTTTTCACAAGATAACGATTTGATATTTTGTAACAATGTCTGTGATGTTATAAATATTTTGGGAACACAACACAAAATTTAAGAGTGGCGTTTATTTATTGATTCTTCAAAAACAAGCTTGAAGGAAGTTTTGTTACATAATGGTAATAATCTTCCCTCCGTACCGGTAGGTTATGGTGCTAACATGAAAGAATCCTATGAAACAATGAAATTTTTTTAGAAAAGATTCAGTATGATGAACATAAAACAAAATTTGCGGAGATTTAAATGTTTTTGCACTTTTATGAGGATTGCAACTTGGGTATACAAAATGTTGTTGTTTTTTTTTGTGAATGAGACAGTAGGGATAGGAAGAACCATTGCGTAAAGAAAAATTGGTGCAAAAGATGATCTCTTGCTTCAGGAATAAAAAATGTGAAACATTCTCCATTAGTACAACCTGAAGATATATTTTTACCACCTCTCCATATAAAACTTGATCTGATGAAAAACTTTGTAAAAGCAATGGACAAAAATGGCGCTGGATTTCAATATCTAAAAGAAAAATTCCCTAAATCAGTGACGCCAAGATTAAAGAGGGCGTGTTTGTAGGTCTTCAAATCAAGCAAGTGATACAAGATGATTTATTTAAAAACAAGCTCAATGATCTGGAAAAACCAGCTTGGGAATCATTTATAAAAATCACTGAACATTTTCCTGGAAATCACCGATCAAATGACTATGTATTAAACTATTGTTGAGGAACTTCTAGAGAATTATAAAGCATTAGGCTGCAATATGTCCTTAGAAATACATTTTTTACATTCACATTTAGACTTTTTTCCACCAAACTTGGGTGCCGTTGGTGATGAACTCGGGGAACGATTCCACCAAGACCAACGATACCAGGGAAAATGGAGTCCAACTTTGCTTGCAGATTATTGCTGGGGATTACAGAGGGCCGCCCCTGACGCGAAATACAGGAGAAAATCATAATAAAGTGTTTATTTTAATCTTATAACATTGATAATAATGTAATTTTTGTTAAAATAATTTGTAATTTAATAAAAGTAAAAAAAATCATATTACAATAAAACTATTCGTATCTAAAATTTTAGACTACTAATTCTACTCTACTTGACCTTATTAATTATTAAGAAAAAAACAGTTGTAAGGTTTTTGGAAAGCGTTCTTAACTGGTAGTTTTGATATACACTTAAAAAATTAAAATCACGCAAACAGGAAAGAAACTTGTAATATTTTCGACACAGAAATTTGTATGCACGATTTTGGTTTGAACCCGGTACAAGTAGAAAGCTGGAGGAAATGGAATCGTCTTTTTGGTTTGTTCGTTGTAGTTTGTTTGAAACAGATCTGCTTAAAAATTGCTAGGGTTTATCTTTTAAAAAATTCCAAAAAAGTAACAACAAATCCAAAGGAAAAATTTGCGACTGAAGTACTAAGGGGTCTATGGGGTATTTAAGGTAACCTAATTACGAATTTGAGTTAAAAAAATTATTGTCATTTTAGTAAATGGGGGTGATTTGACCCCCCACCCTTTCACAACAACCAAAAAAGACTTCGTCGAATACTCTCAGAGCTGTAGGTTTTCATCCATTCAGACGACATGACCTAGCCAGCGTAGCCGCTGTCTCTTAATTCGAGATTCGAGACAATGTCGACTAGTTGTATGAGGTTAGTTATGATCGTTCCATCGATCATAAATCTTCCGCAGAACCTTTCATCGTCCATACCTCTGCACCGTATAGCAGGACAGGGATGATGAGTGACTTGTAGAATTTGGTCTTTGTTCTTTACTTTACTTCTAAATTGCCTAGTCGATTCGAAGTAGCACCTGTTGGCGGGTTTTATTCTGCGTAGGATTTCGAGGCAGACGTTGCTCTTGGTATTAATGCTGGTTGCAAGATAGATGAAATTATCTAACGAAGCTATGACTGTCAATAGTGACGTGGGACGACTGTTTGTTTATCTTCGTTCACAACCAGACGCATATGCTTCGCTTCCTTATCCAGTCTGGAGAAAGCTGACCTAACGGCGTGGTTGTTGAGGCCAATGATATCAATATCATCAGCGTACGCCAGCAGCTGTACACTCTTATAGAAAATTGTACCTTCTCTATTTAGCTTTGCAGCTGGTATTTTTTATCCAAAAGTAGATTGAAGAAGTCGCACGAAATGGAGCTTCCTTGTATGAAACCTCGCCGCTTCTGAAAGAGTTGTTGTTTACACAGACGAATTATTTCTTAATCTTCGGACCAAAGTAATTCAGTTGTACACCCCAGGGATATATACTTATCATCATATTAACAAATTTTCTTGGTAATTTATTGAACATGAAAAAATTGTTATAACGTTAAAGGGAGGGTGGGCATTTTTATTACCGAATTCCGCCCATTTCGTGTCATGGCTCTATTTATTTGAAATAATAATTTGATATACCTATAAACCTCTGAGTGAATAATATGTCATATTGGCATGATTTGGTACCAATTTAGACTTGGACAACTTATTTGTTACCCCGATGTTCGTACGAAACGGCACATATTGTCCTATTTCTATATAGTATATCTCAATTATTTACATTGCGAGCAGAAATATAGAGTTTAGAGAGTATTTGGGTATCCCAAAAACTGGATATTAATTTCTCAAAAAAAAATTACCTTTTAAAAATTATACACGCTCACTTTCAGACTTGAAAACAATTTCTCTTTTCTTAAAATGTCAATGTTAAGAATACAATTTCATTCTAATTTTCGGTGTGCTAACAGCTTCAAACTTCTTCCAAATTAATTCTTTTTTACACATACAAACATACTTGTATTTCTTAAAAGCAATCGTTGGAACAACATGAGTAGGAGACCGTTGGGTAGGTTGCAATGTGCAAAGAGTGCACAAACCTTTTTGAATTAATGTAAATTTCTTTTCTATTGATTTTTCGATTTTCTCGCTTCTCATAGGCCCCGGTCCAGGTGCTTATATGCTGCCCTCAAGCTTTGGTTACAGTAACAACGAACCAACTGGTCGACGTTCGCCTGGATACAGTTTCGGCTTACGTGGTCCCGATGACATCAAGAAAGCCGGACCAGGACCAGGTGCTTACAAAACCGATGCATTGACACGCTATGGAAAGAGTCGATATTTCAATTATTCCTAGATGATTTAAATGGTATGTATACTCGTATTTTTAATTGAAATTTCGTTTTTCGGCCGCTTTTGAATTCTGCCTTTGTATTACCAGTTGATATGCCGTAAACGTTTGACTGACTAGCCTGATGCTCTTAAACATGGATTTCTACCACAAAAGCAAATACCAAAAAAAAATTTTAAATTGTAACATCTTTTTTAATAAATACTACCGCAACTTTCTTAAAAATCTTACGAAATTTCAATTTCGGAATTTCTAACGGATTATTCAACAAATTTGTTGGGTCCCGTTATATAGTCATGAGCTCTTCCGCATGCCAACATACATATGTATATACTTAGATCACAAGCATGCACTCGTCCATATGCATGTGTGTGAATATCGGTAATTACGCACGGCCTAAAAGTATGCTACACACTTCTAACCTTCGTTCGTGTTTGTTCGATATTTAAAGTTCGTTGCCTCTGAAGTATTTCGAAATATTAGCAAAGGTATTAAGCAAGTGAAAGATAACACATAAATAACAACAACATAAATTGTGCAGAAATTGTTGGCGCATTAATTTTTGCAATCGACCAGTAGCACTGCTCTCTTAATCTTTCTCTGTCATTCGAGAGGAAGTAAGAGAAAGTGGCGTAAAAGGAGTATCTGCAAATGACATTTCCCACAAACTTCATGTTTATGTTGAAAGCTGAGGCAAGCATTGCATCAGATTTTAGTGACCAACTTACTTTGTGTTGTTGTTTGGCATCTTCGTGAGGTGTGAGAAGAGCGTAAAAGAGCAGATTTTATGCTGCACGTGTTAGTAAATGTTTGAGCATGAGCATTGCAGCTTGTAAAGCTTGCTATTACTCATGTAGTGAAAAAGGCAGCAGAAAAGCGTATTTCTACAGAACTGTTCAGCCTCTATAGATACTTTTTGAAAATATTTATAAAAGTAAAAACTAAATAAATTAAAGCATTTTTGTTAAAGTAGATATATTTTTTCTTCGTTTATTATACAGTTCTCAGTATTCTTATATAAAAAGGAGAGAGACCATTTTAATAATAATTAATGGTAATAAAAATTTACTATAAATAAAAAGATTCGAAATTTTTTTGTTTCCATTTATTTATATCTTTTTTTTAATAAATATTTCCAAATCAGAGTTCCAAAAAATTTAATTTACATATTAATTATGTTTTTTTTTTACCTATTAATCCCAAAAAGCTTTGCTAAAAATAAATATCAAATTTCTAATAATTAAGCTTTCTTTAACCAAAAAAAAAATAAATTCGGGGAATTCGAAAAAAAGTTACAGCGCTTCAAAATAGAGTGAAAATAATGAAGAAATTCGCTATATTTGGAAATTTTTGTATAAAAAAGGGAAGAATGCCAGGCAAGCCACCAATAAAATTTCTGAAGTTTACGGAGACGATGCTGCATCAGTTCGTATAGCACAACAATAGTTCGCTTGCTTCCGTTCTGGAAATTTCGAAATTTCGATTCACACTGATAAAATAATGTCACTAGCGGAAAAATGGCAAAAAATTGGTCTAACAAAAAAATATACATTTTTTTATTTATTTATTAGTATAAATATAAATAAAATAAGTTGACGTTTCATTAGAAATACGAAAAGACTTTTTCGACTACCAATAGTATTTTTAATTTAAAAAATTTTAATTAAAAACTTTCACACTCTGCTTTAAATTAACAGTAGTACATTTTGAACAAATTATTTCTCCTACAATAAACTACTAGGCGTTTTATACATTTCTATAAAATTTTAATTTAAACCTTAGTCGGAAAGTCTCAATTTTAAAGCTTAAATGTATTTAGTAGTATTTGCTACTATTGTAACACAAAGGCAAGCCGCTGTAGTCGTCGCTCTTATAACTGAAAACGCTCTCTTTCACCGGATACAATGCTCGCCATAACGCTGTCACAGTAAAAATACATAAACAACCACAAGAATATGCGAAAATTGCTGAAGAAATTATAAATAAACCATTGCGGCTGAGTGTAGAGAAGGTTTAGCGGAAAGAAAACACAATTTATTTTATATCGAAATATAGTTAAATAAAAATGTTTTTAATAAACTAGAGATGGAGCAAAATACACTACATAAAAACGCATTATTATATATGTAGTTTGTGTTCGTATGGGCATGAGTGAAGTCGGGTTGACGCTTGATATAATGTGAAAAGCGACGACGCCAAGTTTCAGTCACCACTTGGCCATCACAGTGAACACATACGAGGCCGAGAGGCGCCTAAAATTAACTGCTCTAGAACGAAAATTGTGCGCGCAAATATTTATAAACAAATTTTACAAATACATACATATGTACATATAACATTGAGATCAGGAAGAGCAAGTGAAAAGCGAAAGACACACACAAAGTGTTATCTGGCAGATTTAGCGTCTGGCGGTGAAAATTAAGAAATCCATGACAATGTGTATAAAAACACCGCTGTATTATGAATAAAATTTAAAGCAAAACTATAAAAGACACGTGTAACAAATAACAAGCAGCTGAAGAAAATTATGCACAAGTGAAACAATGAACGAAACAATAATACAAACTCAACTATGTATGTGTGAAAACTAAAAAACTAAATCTGCAAACAGTTGAGGAAATACGTCATTTCATCATTTCGTCGCATCAAAATTAACATGCAGCAGTAAAAAAAAAGTTTCTCCTATGGAAGACTCTGCGGGTAAGTGAAGAGTAAAAGAAAAGAATAATTTTTATTGAAATAAAACCATGTGCAAAAATCTTCTTGTTTCTGCGTAATTATGTGTAAAATCTTTTAGTTCCGAAAGTTCAATGATTCTTCGCTACTGGGGAAACATGTGTCACCAGAAAATTTCGCTTTTCGGCCACTTCTTGTTTTCAATGTCGTCAGCACATCTGTACCTGCTATAGTGTAAATACAACGCATTGTTGTTTATTTTTGCACATGCTCACAGCAGCTTATACATATATACACACGACCGCTGTTTAGTTGTCAGTTTTGACACTAGCTCACTGCCACTGTCATCAATGACAACATACATTGTTGACTTGTTTGAAAGTCATCAACAAGTGCAATGGTAACAGAAGTGCTTGCTCTCTTCAAATTAAACGCTTTTGTTTATAGTTTCCCACAAGTGTCTAGTTGCATTTTACGTACTGCTTTGCATACTACTGCGCACATATGCACATACATATGTAAGTACCGCATGCTGCCAAGTAAAGTAGTCGACGGGAGCAAATCATTACAATGCACGTGAACGACACATTAACCTACATAATCTCAAGTAATCTACTTATTGAAGTCAGTAGGCGACGGCACAATTATCATTATTTTTAATGAGCGCTTTTAAATACGAGTACGTAATAGTTGCAAGTGTGGTGGATTTGTGTTGCGCTTGGGAGATTGTTATTACCTGAACAGGGTGTATCAAGTTTTTCTCAAAGTATCTAACACCCTGAAATAAACGTCGGGGACGCTATAGAGAATATACATATAATTGACAAACCCGACGAGCTGTGCCAATTTAGCCGTGCCCGTCTGCCTGTATATACGCGAACCCCCTCCGTCCCTCAGTTTTTGAGAGATCGATGATGAAAATTTTTACAGATCATTTTCTCCTCCAGAAGTTGCTTATTTTTCGGCTCCATCGAAATCGGACATTATAGAATATACATAGCTGCCACTCAAACTGGCCGATCAAAATTAAGTTGAATATATTTTTATACACTTTTATGCTATAAAAAATGAACTTGTGAAGGGTATTATAGCTTCGGTGCAGCCAATGTTAGCTTTGTTCCTTGTTTGTCTTTACTTTTAAATTAATTTTCCAATTTTTACAATTAGCTCTTAGCTCGGCCTTGAAGTATAAATTTCTTGCTTTTATACATACATTTATGCATTTTTGCCTCTATTACTCAATTTACTTCCACTTAGGTCATTTCCTTCGTATTTCCCCTAATTTATCAAAATATAAAATGCCAAGTAAAATATTTGCGATTCGCTCATTGCTATTTAGGTCACAATTTGTTTATACTTACTATACTTACATATAGTACATGCACATATGTATGTATGTAAATAGTTCATTAATTTAGCGATTCCCTGTAGATAGGCAGCAGCACTGTTGTGGAAAACTAAAGTCTAGCCGATAGCGTTTTCTAAGATGTTCAAGGTTAGATTATTTTTGAATTTAGAAAACTGATAATGACGTTTTTATTGGCAGATAAGCTGCGAAAACCAGTTACTTCACATGCATTGCCAAGCGTGACGACACATTCATTTCATGTAAACAAAAATATATACTTACTTACTTACACCTGTTACTGGACTTGGTTTGTTGAACTTGAAAATCTTTTGAGCACATACATACAAACATATGTATGTATATATGTAACTGGTTCCGAATTTTATATGATCAGTATACATACATACGTACATATTATACTTATGTACGCAAAAGTAGAGATATTTGATAGAATGAAATGCTCAAATCTAGTTATTATTTGGTGTTTAAGATGTCATACCAAATTTTTTTTTAATTTTTGCGCCGAGTTAAAAAACATCTTTTAAGATTAAGATGTCATATAATATGTGAAATACCGCCAAACTTCAAATACTTCGGTACTACGAAAGCTTAATGCTTACATTGATTGAATTTGTTTTTTTGTTTCACTCGCCTGTTGCATCATCCAATCATTTGAACTGAATGAACCTGACCACTATTTTCATAGCCTCAAATATCCGCCGGTCTTGCAACGCCCCACTTCGAAACACACATATTCACATCTAAATTAGTACTATAAGCCGACTTCATCAATGAAAACACACCATTAAAAACACTTGTTCTAACATAGACATGAAATTTTTTCATCATATGGATATATGTATGTACATACATATGTATTTTTCGGCATATTTCACCATACTGCTAGCCTTTACATTTGTTTAACGCAAAATACACACATACTGCCATACAACTATCTGTTAGTATGCTAGATGGAATTGTTTATTCAAGCCAAGCTTATTTATTAGCTAGAGAAGTAATAATTTCATCAGACTCATTGGCGGGGCCATAATGCTTTGTAGATCGAAAGAGGCTTGACAGAATCTGATTTGAATATTAATGAGTTTGCTTCATCTTTCCTTTTGTTCGTGTGCAAGATGCGTTTGAAAACATGAAATAGCTTTTATTTGCAATTTTTTTACGATCAAGTGAACCAGTTCTAATACTAAAAATGTCAAGTTAGTTCACAATTTGTTATTTTCTTCTCCTTTTCTAACTGCCAAACATGCCTTTCTGATTTGGACTGTAAAATGTTTGGCATTATTACAGTTCGATCATCAGATTAGGTTTTGTCACAAGGAAAGCCATTTTTCCTTAAGTTACTGCATAGAGAATAAAATTTCAACAACATGTTTGGCTTCTCATGATTTAAAGCGTTTTGGAAAGTATTAAGTTCTAAATCGATATTAAAGTTAACTTCACTGGAACATGCTGAGTTCAAAAAACGATTTTGGTTGCCAAATAAGTTGTATCCGATTCTTCCCTGAAAACATGTTTACACCTCTCTTTTGAAAGCTATATAAGAAGACTCGCCAACATAAAAAATGCTCTACCAAAAGAAAACGCTATTTGCCTTATCCTTTGTAAAGAAAATGTGTGTTAATAAAATTAGTTTGCACTATCATGAATAATTTTAACTGATAATCAATAGCCAATTTCCTTAATGCTTATAGTTTTAGTTTACAAAACACTGTACAAATATTTGTCAATCACTTTGTATTCTCTTTGGCATTCCCACCGTGAAGTAAAGATAATATTTACGAAGGCATTATCTAATGAAAGTTTTCTCGTGGCATTGCGCTCTTTAAGCTTTTGCACGTGTGCTCACGAAAGCGAAGTGAAATATTTGAAATAAAATATTGATAAATAAATATATGTACATACATACATAGTTATATGTACATATGTATGTATATGTGCCAACTTAGGCTCTTTACTTTCTTGAAATTTGTTTGACAAAAACAGGAAAGACTTTGTTAAAAATTACTATAAAGTTTGACAGTTCGTTTTCTTTATGGCATTGTATTCTTCTCTCAATCATAAGAGTCTATCACACCCACTTTCTAATAATATAATGGAGAGATTTACAATCTTAAAGTGCTTCAAACTGCTGCTTTCATATCAGCACATTTCATTTCTCTTATGGCAGAGCTCGAAGATTGCCTGCTTGGCTGTACTACAGTATTTTAGCTTGAGCTGCACCGCTAAAAGTTAAATTAATTTATAGAACAAGTTGTGTGCATAAATTTAAATTTTGATTATATGATTAAGATCGATGCCTTGTTCACATTTTATTAGACAATAAAAAATTGATTTGAAAAACAGAAAGTAAACAAAATATTCTAACGCCGCCAAGCTCCCTCTTTCTTATAGCGAATTTCACGCCAAACCTCCTTACATATGCATAATCATCTATACTTGTATAAACATCTGTATGCCGTGTCTACACATAGCAAAGTATTTATGTACATATATACATATATACATACGTATGTACGATTGTAAACTTGTGCACTTCTGTTTACTATTCGCCTTGATTGCGAGCTTCCGAACACATGCAAACCGAAACGAAATGAAAACAAAATTGTTTGTGCGAATAATTCGGCGGCATACTTTGCAATTTGTGTGTAAATATACATATGTATGTATGTACAAATGTCTAGTATATTTTTATCACTTCTCTGTTTACCCATATACATATAAAAGTTTTATTTTTAATTTCATTGCACTTTTTCTAGTTGATATTCCTCTTACTTGCCCATTGTACACACATACAAACACACACAACGTCTACTTCTGTTAAGTTGATAAGTTTTAACCGTCCTTCATTCATTAACTGACAAATATACATACTACACAGGTGTATAAATGTTTGTGTGTGCAAAGTTAGTGACTGAGGTCAAATTAAATACATGTTTTAACAAAATTTCTTTTGTACGTATGTATGTATGTAAGAAATTAGTATTAGCCACTGACGTCCATACTTAACTGAGTCAATTTTTTATTTATTTATTATTCGACTCTTTTAAGTTCAGTACGCACATAAACGAACTTTAGTGCGTGATATCTTGGAGTTCATTTCTATGCAGACATCTTATGTTTCAGCGTTCGGTTTTAAATATTTCCTATTCGTGCGCATGGCACCCACATTTTTCGCCTACTCTCGCACAAGCACACATTAGGGCTGTTATTAACTTCGTTTTTATATTCTTCCTTACAAAAGGTTTTCTTTCTTTTCAGGTAATAAACTAAATTTTTGAAGTTCTGTGAATCTTGAACTGAATAATTAATATAATAAACAATAACTTTGAAAAACTCGACGACCCAGCAAGAACTTGATTGCCTAACAGTGAACGTTTTTCATTTTTTACAAATTTTTACTTTGATTTTTTTTTTGGTTTACATATCGATTCAAATATCTTCTCTATATATTAATACATACAATATTCTAGAAGTTACCAATCTAAATATTCTAAAATTTAGGTTGGAAAGGAACTCAACAGATTGGATATACGAGCATTCATGTCGATAGAGTGGTTCTTAAGTTATGAATGGTATAACCGATCTGTTTCGGTAATTGCAACTTTTTCAATTTGAAACAGCTGATTAATTAAGGTTTTCGAGTGAAGATTGTTTATTCAAAACTTCTTCAGAAACTGGTGATATTATTTAGGAAACGACAATAAAACTGTTTAATGAAATTTTCGGATTAAGTTCCGTCAGTTTCGATGAGACCGCAAAAAGCGGCGTTTGTGAAACAGACCACCCTTTCTCAGAGCTTAAGAATATGTTACATACATATATTTGTTTATGCATATACATAGGTACATGGTTCCGATCGGTCACATGTGGTTAGAGCGTGATGATGATGCAAATACAGACCATACACACACTTTCTACTCAAAAATCTACACCTAAATATTCTATGGGTGTGTGAATAATAATATTATTAGCAAATACAAATTAAACATTGTTTAACTTTATGGCTGCTGGCTGCTGAAGCGCACAAATAAACATCTCTGTGTGTATATAGGTATGTATGTACCTCGACCACATCACGTAATGTGATAATCAAGAAAGTGCGAAAACACAGCAAAGCGACATAAATTGAAAAGCTAAGCGAGGTGCCTATAGTGAGCCCATAGTTGAATGCATTTATGAGGAGATTTGAAATTCGCTGTTAAGCTGATATCAACAGATAGCAGATTTGTACAGACATACAGACATATGTACATATGTATGTACATAAGTACATGTGATATAGTCAGGGTAATTGACTGATAGAATAATTTGAAGATTGCCGATGTGTGAAAAATGAAAAATGAAGCAGGCGATTATGCTCGTTTGCGTGCCAACTAAAACGAAAACGCTTAACGTATTAAGCCAATTTGCGGCAGGAAAGTGGTGAATTGCTCTCTGCTACGCCGCTCAACTAACTGGCGAATATTTCAATTTGCGTAGCGCTGCCGCTGACGTTTGCAGAAGCGAGGCATTTGAGCAAACCACGTTCAGAATGCGCTATTAGCTAATGAAGTGTGTTATGCAAATATTTCATGTGCGCAAAAACGATTTAGCTCACTTGAAGTCTATAATAATGTCGCAAAATAAATTGCACAAGTTCATCCAAACTTACATTTTTGCATATATTAATAATATTAACAATGTTTAAAGCGGCAGGTTTTCATTAGGTTATATAATAACCGAGCGTTGTTTACATTTGACGACTTGTGCCATTCATGATATCGGTAATGTCGCCACATTTCTATATTTTTAGTAGCACAATTATTTTAACATTTGCGAATATTTTATCTGTTCTTACATAAAGGTTCAGTATAAAGGCAAAGCGAGGTCGTTGTCGCTTGCGCAAAGAAAGCGAAATTAAAAACAAGGTAGAGAAGTAGTTAATAATATAAACACTTATAAAGTCATATACACATAGATATGTATATGTAAGTATGTATGTATGTAAATACATCAGTGTTGGAACATTATTTGTTATTCTGATTTAAATTTTTGAAGTGCAAATTTTCAAATAGCGACAGTAGTTCCAACACGGTCAACTTTATAGAGGGCCAAAACAATGAAGGGTTAATTGCTCTAAATTCAAATTGTGAGGCGTTGAAGGGGTTACATGGGCTTAAGGGTTTCAAAAAGACACTTCTAGAAAATTCTATCCTACATTTTCAAGCTTATCCGAGTAATAGTTTCGGAGATATGGCCTTGAGGACTTGTGCGTTCAAGGCTAGCTAAGCAAAGTGCGCCGTCTTTAAACGCGTGTTTCTTGAAACTTTGTTTTTGAAATCGGTTGGCAAGATTCCTCGAACACTAATTAACCGATTTTCATGAAATTTTTTGAGATACAATTCTTAAAGACTTAGACGAAGGATTTGCTCAATTACGACTATTTGAAAAAAAAATGTCGCGAATTTTACATTTTTTTGTACAAATGCTTGCCAAAAATCCAATTTTCAGTTTTTTTCCTTCGTCTAAGTTCTAAGTTAAGATTTTAACTAAAACACGTATTTTTTCACTTTAAATAATCCTGTAAGGAGTTATAATGCCAACGCGGGCTCATCTTTTTTCCGAAGGGTCACCAGAAATGGCGTCGCTATGGTTGAGTTTAAATATTATTTTCCAAAAATTTCAGAATTTGTTTTCGTAAAACAAAAAAAAAATATTTTTTTAATAAATAATTTAATAATCTTTATCACCTAGAGAAGTTTTACTTCTATCGTCTTTAGTTGTATAACCGTATTTTGCGATATACAAATGCAAATTAAATTTACAGTACCTTCCATCAAATGAGTAAATTTTGCTACATATTTCGAGTTCAAAAATAGCTGCTTCACCCAACTGCAAATACTAGAACTCGTTTGCAGTTCGAGCACTTATACCGCCAGTACATCATATACTTTCACGAATACATTCATATTTATGTACATGCATGAGTGTGTGTATGAGTAGATTCCTTTCTTTCAGAAGTCATATTCGCATTTGTGCGTGATAAAATTTTCACAGCCTTTTGCGCATATAAATCGTGCTTCAGTGTTATATATGTACATACATACATATATACACATACACACGTAAATGTAGCTATCTTTGCGTGATTTACTTCTATATTTTATTAAATTAGGCCATACGTTTTCTTCTTTTTAGCAAACGTCCTCAGACAAATATTTCCACTGTTTATGCTCATGCGAACAGTTGTGTTTGAAAAAAGAGCAGACCCTATACGAAATGACTGCGAAAAACACAAAACACTAGAGTACGACATTTAAAACGAAACAAAATTTTAGTAACTGGTATGAGTGATTTATGATGTTAGGCACTAAAAGCACCGAAAACATATAAAAAAAAAGTTTTTTTTAACCCTAACGTATTTTTTTAACATTTTTAGCCTTATTTACATTCTGTTGTTTGGTCTAGCTCTGAAAGTAATTTGTTTACTGATAACAAATTGTGAATGTCTTTCAAAACTTTTATCTTATCTTATATGTTTGAAAGTGTGCCAGTTCTTTGCGCATTTATGTGAATTTCAAGTTAAAAGTAATGCACAAACACATACATATGTATGTATGTATGCGGACATAAGGATTTTGCGCAAGCAAATACAAGCCAAAAAGCGAAAATGCAAAAAAAAAAAAAAATCGCTTGCTTTCGTTTTTTTTCAAATTCAAATGTCGCGCACGAGTTTATGTGTTCAAAAGCGAAATAAGCACACATAAATAGTATAAGATATAAAAACAGCCATACCTACCAAATGGTAAATATTTAGAGTGACTTTTAGTTAATTTGCATACTTATGTACATACATACATATATATATGTATGCCTTGCTATCTTTGGACAGCTTTTTGGGAATAATAATATTTGCATTGTTTAAAAACTTGGAAATTTTTGGTAATTCCAGCTTGTGCCTACTGTACACATTTAGGATATATACTTACATACATATGTATGTGTATGAATGTCCTATTCGTTAAAAGCCTCCAAATTCCATGGCTTCTAAAAATCATACGAAAAAGCGGTCTATTTGTTGTTTATTTCTGCTTCATAAGTAGCTTGCGAATATAGAATAACA
This sequence comes from Bactrocera tryoni, assembly GCF_016617805.1. NCBI lineage: Eukaryota > Metazoa > Arthropoda > Insecta > Diptera > Tephritidae > Bactrocera > Bactrocera tryoni. The sequence goes on from NC_052499.1 coordinate 85,930,574, forward strand.
AACACAAATGAAAGTGCCAATTTGAATTGTTGATTTTTTTCGAAAAACCGCACCGCCAATATTTACTCGAAGTTAGAAATGAATGCATAAGACTCGAAAAAAGATGTTTACGATATTTTGGCTTCGTTAAGACATTTTCCGAAGAAAATAAATGGTTCAAAAACCGTCTTATCTATTTCCATCACTCTTGAATAATGAAAAATAAAACGGCTATAAAATTTTACGAAGTCGTTTTGCTTCTTATAAGTTATATACATATTATTATTTAGCAAAACTCACTTTCCAACACTTTTACATACATAAATACATATGTGCTGAATGAAGGCAATAATTGTCAAAACGAGAAATTAGAAACAAAACTCAAACATTCTTTAGCTGCTCTAACTTTTCTTTTTATTTTCTTTAAATTCCAGCAAAACTCATAAAGACGCCAAATTCATAGACGATGTAAACGGTCGCAACACCCTAACACATTTCGGATAAGCTAAACCAAAACAACAAAACAAAATTACATATAAACACGCAAAAAGTGAGAATCGTCCCAAAAACAAAAAAAAATGTTAAATATTTAAGAAATCTCACCTGTAACTCCAAGCGAATGACGAGCTAACAACTAACTGCATTCTCGCACAGCTCATCATAGAAAGCCGCAAGAGAGCACGCACTTCCAAAGCTATATAGTACAGCCAGAAACATCGATGTATTGCGTGCAACACACATCACAGCAACAACAAGCACTACTACAACAACAAAGTCAAAGCGTACGCGGCCTAAACGAAGCTTGGAGCGAAAACATCAAAGATCACACAAATCAACGCCAAAATCTCTCGAAAACACGCGCACTACATACATACCCCGGAATAGAAAGGTGTTCAGCCAGTGTTAGCTTAAAAAACTGCGAGTGCAGTTAACACCAGTAAGGTAATCTAAACTCAGCTGGCGCTCCACAAGCTTCCGGCAATCCCGACAGTTAACATTTGCGGTTAACGGTAAAATCTAGTCGTCACTATCAAATTCTACCACACCAAAGATGGCACACAATCATAGAGTTCCATACAACAACAACGACCCCAACAACATTGACAATCTAAATGAAAATCCAGCTGCACGTGGCGCCCCGGAATATTTTGAAAATCTTTTCTTGAATGGAAATTTCGCAGCAAACGCTGATGAGGAGATGCTGGATGCCGCGGGAGCACTAGCAGAGCACAACAACTTGGCCGAGAATGCCAATTATGAACCGTCATGTTGGGTCTTTGGCTACGGTTCGCTCTGCTGGTATCCCGGCTTCGAGTATTCCAAATGCATAACGGGCTACATTAAAGGTTTCGTGCGGCGTTTCTGGCAGGGTAATACCACGCACCGAGGCACTGATGAGATGGTGAGTATTGGGGCATTATTTTTGTGGTCCATAAAAAAACCTTAAAGCATAAAGAACGAATTTTCGAAAGTTTACTTGGCAGCTTAATTATTTTTCAATAACTACCCTAAAAGAGTTAGCGCCTTAAAGAAAGAATACAAGAAATGTGCTCTTAACTCTGAACGATTCCCATTTTCTTTTTCGCAACAAAAGTTAGCCAGTCGATTTCCGTATATGGAAAAACATTATGGTCTTACCAAAGTAGTATCGCCTACTATTATGTAACTTTTTGGCTGTATCAGTATACAAAATGTGAGTTGTTTGTTCGATTCGCCACACCTTCCTCTCACAAACAGCAGATAACAGTTTGGCGAGCAAAGAGCACTGATAAAGTGAAAATCATTTACAAATTTTCCATTATCTGCTCATTATAAAGATATCTGTATATAATTCCAAGTAAATTTAATTAGTAAATCATTTAATTAGTAACATTATAGTATACCATCAATAAAGTGGCACTTAGCCACAGCTGTTAAACTCAATTAGCGCCGTGCAATTCGATTTTGTGCTAATCAAAGCACATACACTCGCCATTAAAAGTGTGCCTACGAGACAGCAACACAAATATTTCGTGAAATGAATGCTATTTATAAAATGAATTGCTGTCTTTTAGTATTATGAAAATAAAGTACGTAAGAGATTTATTACAAGAACAAAACATTCAGGTAATTAGAAGGTGCATTCGAAGGTCCTCGAACATATAATAATACAATCTTTTTTTGTGAAATAATCGATTCATCCAACAAACTGACTGAAATAACGTTAGCTACATATTTGTCTCTCAATTTTTCTTTTAGAAAACTTGTATTATGAATTTATCGTCAAAAAGGGCTATCACATTGCCTTAATCTTAAAAGTCAGTAAAATAAATAAATAATAAAGGAATACCTTTTTGCCGGTGAATGCATTTTCAAAAGAAGACACATAGACATTTAGCAAAATGCAGTTAATAAAACTGGTTAATAGAAACGCTCACTGCAAAAAATTAATGAATATGCAATAAAAATAAGCGGCATTTATAATTGTATTATAATGTCAATGCTAATATTTACGTGAAGTCAACTTATCTATCAGACAGCAAAGCACTCCTGAAATATAAGCATTTCTACAAACATACATGTACATTATTTACATTTAGGTCCGTATATAGACACATATTCTTATATATGCAGATATTTTTATTTTTAAACACGATTTGCTGTCAGATAGAGCGAGTTTGTTTAGCACGACTTTTTTGCAAAAACATATGCATACATGCATAAGTAAATAAATAAACAATTACCGACTTCTCTTATCTCTTTCGATAAATTAACAAAACAAAGCGCAGTTGCGATTACTTTCCTTATGGACTCGAAAACAAAACAATATTTATTTCGAATAATCAATCCTTTGTGAGGTTGAGGTGTTTTGATTTTTTCGGTCTTTGTTGTTCTGCACAAATATTGTTCGGTTACTCCCTGCCAGACGATAGTCATTCGCTTCAAGGCCGTGCGGGTTTAGAGGAAAACGCCTGCTTAAGGTTGTAGAAGTGCTCGTAAATCGAAAACTAAGAAAAAATATAAATAAAAGTGCAAGCAAAAGTAAAAATGACAGGCAGCTCTTTGTTTAAATCGCACTAAATGCCTGATTATGACTGCATTTTAATGCCTACACGAGCACAAATACCTGCGCATATACAATATAATACATAAGCATTTTTAATTACACAATAAATTGTGATAAATTTGCAAAAAATATTTATTTTAATTTTATTCTATACAATTCATTACAGCCCGGCCGCGTGGCGACACTCATTGAAGACAAAGAGGTGAGTGGCGAGAATAATGTGAGTACAGCAAATATTTACACATACATATGTATGTATTTAAATAATTTTAACAATATATAGTGGAAGCACAAACAATGAGAAATCCGTAATTTTTTACTGTTTGTGTGAAAATTGTGTCAATTTATTGACATTAAAAACACCAATATTTGAGAATGCAACACTGGAAGAAAATGCTGCCTGTAAAGAATGTCACAAAAAATATAATTTGCAAAAACATGTCATTATATTGCCTCACCAAATAAAAATCCTCGGATAACACACCTTCAAACATTGAAGTGAACTAATAAAAATTGAAATAAAGTACAAAAGCACGTTGTATCAATCACAAAGACTACAAAATACAGTTCTTTGTGAACCAGAAGAAAAACTTCTGCATTTTGCAGTCTTAAGTGTGATCCCTCGGCAACTTTTTTGTGATCAGCCACCTAAGCTAAAGTAACCAAAACCATACATTTATTCAATATTTCATGTCTTCTTCATGAGAATTTTTAATGGTACGGTGCTATTCTATAATATTGCTATAATCTAATTATTATCCCTAATATTTTTTTATAATGAGAGTCTTTAGTAATTCGCGAAAAGTTGTATACGATTAAAAACAATACATAAAATACAAAAAATGCAATCTAAGTAGAATAACAAAAGCTGCCAAAATACTTTATAATTTTGTTTATATTTTTTTCTTCAACACTGTATATCATATATGCAAGCGAGATGTGTTCAGGGAAAATCTCCCAACACCCACACATACTATATTTTGAACTTTGCACAGCCGCTGACACGTGTTCGCCGGCATAATATGTATGTGTACATAAGCATAAACATAAGAAAAACATGAAACGAAAAAGAAAGAGATGTTGTGGCACGCGTCCAAATTTCCCAACGTAAGCCCCATTTCGTGTAAGAGTGTGGAAACACACTCAAACTTGTTTATGTCTAATAATTCTCTGGCACGTTTCCGTGGACACCGGACGCACGAAGACTCGATTGCTCTCTTTGTCTGTGGCGTCTGGAGGATTTCCTCGGAATAGAGGCGAAGTGCAATTTTTTACGTTGCACCGGTTTTACGCCTTGATACTTTCTATCCTAGACCCGGGGACTTTCCCCAGGGTAATATATGAGAGTTACTAAGAACTCGTGTGTGACCCCGAGAAACATGCATGAAAGATTCGAACACCCACCCATCCCTACACGTCACGCAGCACTAACTGTATTTCACACATCAATTTGCGAAAAAAGCATCTGTGAATTGAAAGATTTTCTGTTGTGAATGAAAAACAACAAAACCGTGACACATACTTCTAGGCGCCGTGTAATATACATAGAACTGTGCAGCATTAACAAATTTCGCTAATTAAGTTTAAGGACTAGTTAAAATAATTATTATAAAATAATATATACATATTAATAAAATCAAACTGCCTTTTACAAAAAGTGTCTCTTTTATTTTTATTGCAGGGCATCACTTGGGGTTGTGCCTATAAAATTACCGGCAGCACGGCGTTGGATTACCTCAAACAACGCGAATGTAAGCTAGGTAAGTCTTACCTCCCGACTATTCTCACTTCTCTACTAAATAAATGCAATTCTTCTCTTAGGCGGTTACATTGTGCTCGAAACGAAGTTCTTCCCTCGCGTCGCTTCCTTTGATACACCGTTTAGTGGTGAAGCAGTTCCTGTGTTGGTATATGTGGCTACGCCTGATAATTGCCATTGGCTGGGCGAAGATACAGCTGACAATATTGCTGAACAGATTGTGAATTGCCGCGGCCCGAGCGGGCACAACGTCGAGTATTTGTTACGATTGGCTGATTTTATCCGCGAGGAAATCCCCGACGTTGTGGATACACACCTGTTCGAGCTGGAGTTTCTGGTGCTGGAAAAATTGCACAAACGCCAAATACCTCTGTGGTCTGTGATGGGTGTGTCGCCGGAACGCATACGACGGGACTCGCACGAGGAGATCAAACGACCACCGACATTCGAATTCACTTCTCGCATTGCGGAGCGCAAGTTGCGTTGCTTGAATATTTGATTGGGGATCAATGGTATTGATAAGCGTCTAACGGAACACAAGGCTGGCTGTAATAAATTGTTGTTTTTTTGATACATACATACAAAAATTCATATGTGTATAAAATATATATAAGTTCTAGCTGAGTGCGACGATTCAAGTAGTGAGGATTCACGTGTTAAATTATAAAGAGTGCTAAAGAGTACATACATATTTATTATTATTAACAATTGGCTTTCGATGTATTCATAATGTATTTTGTTAATTTTTTTTTACTTTAGAACATTAAATTTTATAATCTTAGCAATCGTAAGAGATAAGAGAAAGAATCGAAACAATTTAATGTAAGATATGGCTTCCACGCACATTGTAATATAGTTGATATATATTTTATAACATCGCGTTTAGAAATTAATAAAAATATGATTATAGCACAACAAATTTGTACCAAATAAAACAACTAAAAAACTCGATTGCCGACTCTTTCTTAAGAAACAGAACAGGAAATGTTAACAACGTGGATTTTCATGGACGTGAAAAATATAAGACGGTTTTGCAATATAAAATCCGTTCCCACGATAGTCGGGGTTCCGTAACCTAAACGAACACTGATTTGCATCATTAATCTCAACTGAAATTTTTAACCAGATTATCATGGTTGCATCCATATACTGTTTCGATAATGAACAAAATTTCCCACAAATGCTTTCACACTCAAATATATCAGCATGTTTCGATAATATAAAATTCACATTTGTATAAGGTACTCCACAGCTATACTGCCAATGTACATTATCTTATTTATTTTAATTTTTTTTAATCTAAATTGATGTTAAAAAACACTTCAAATCGAGAATTTAATTTGTTAAGATTTCTGCGGCACGCGTTTCCATCAATTTCTCCATTGATGTTATAGACGCCATCCAATGGTCTAAGGTCGTTGCCATTCCAGCTATTTGTTTACGGCCCAATACACGCGGTTGCACCTAAAATTAGATATTGCCCATATTAAAATTTCTTTTCAAGTTCAAGTTTTATTTAAATTTTTAATACGCACCCATGACATATTCACAACACCTGCAACTTGATCTATTTCTCCGCGAACCAAGTCTTGTGCTAGTGCTTTCATTATCAGTAATTCCACTTCTTTCTGTGGCAGTGTTGTCTCTTTTGCGATTTCCTCAAATGATATTGAGCGTTGAGTGGCTGAACGTTGGAAAGTCATTTCCATTAGACAAAGAAGTGAGATTTTTTGTCGCAATTTAACTTCTTGAGCAGCCAAGTCAGGAATTTTAGACCAAATCTTTTTCATCTCATTGAATCTGTGGAATAAACAATTTATAAGGCAATATAAGAAATTTCCAATTTAATTACTTACTTCGGTATGTTGCCTGTATTGAAAGCTTTAAGTAACTCAACAAGCCACTCGTTATCTGTGCCCTTTAAGGATTCCAGGATAGGATGAGCCAACTATAATAAATAAAAAATAATTTAATTAAAAACTATTGATACCAATTGTTAATGATTCTTACCAATTCACCGATGTTATAAATGCCATCACCAAGCAATGCTGCTAGTCCTAAGAAAAATGCTTGTTGAGCCCATTGGTCTTTGGGATAATCATCCATAGAACAACCAAGGAATTGTAAACCACAACGGTAATAGTCACTGTGTTTGCCCACTCGTCGGTAGTATTGGGAAGCGAGCATATAGAATTTACCATGAACCGGTGTCACATTGCCAGCCTCTTCCAAGACTTCACGCAGCTCTTCAATGATTTTTTTCGTGGCATCCAAATCATTAAGGTTGGTTAAATAAATATTACCTTGCATCACCTAAAAAATGCACACATTTTATATTTAGATTATTAGTTTCGATTCACAGGTTTACAGGTAATTATTTCACCTTAATATACCACACCGCCTCATCGCATATATTCACTTTATCCTTCAGTTTATCCAAGAACTCTACAGCTTCCTTCTTATCTGAAATATGTTCCACAACGACTTCTAGTATTTGCACCAGCCCGTATGGATTTATTCTGTAAAAAATAAACAGTTAGTAAATTAAGTTCTCACCTCAACCAAGTCCGTATATTTATATTGACTTACTTCATTTCGAATGTAGCAATGAAGTTCTGGTACAACTGCAACAGCGCATCTTCATCTTGAAGGGCAGGATTTCGAACAAAACGCGTAAGCAATATGGTCAATTCGTTCCACAACCTGCATGTATAAAGTATTCGAAACATGAGTTAAAAAAAACAGCTAGCTAAAAAAGCCAATAGCGTTTTTTCGTTATTACTTCTCATTGTACAAATCCTCGATAGTAGTCCACTCATTCGCAAGTTCTCTGTTTGTTGTTTTCTTCTGTATTGCTAAATAAGCAGATACATTTACAGTAGGCGCTGCCATTCTTTAAATATATTTAAACTTTTGTTATCCTTTTATAAAAAATTGGAAATTTGTTCAAAATTGTTGAACAGAAAAATTGCAAATCACATATTAAACGTAATTGTCAAACAAACGTCAAAACTCGGCGATACCGCACTTCGCTTGCGTTTCGTAAAGTTCAGCTTCTTGTGGGCTTGTCAATTTCAGCTACCAACCGCGAGGGGAACACTATAGTTTATTCATTTATTAACAACTGCAAAATGTTATTATATATATTCTCTGTATAGTATTTAAAATATTTAGTGATTAATACAAACAGAGATCGCTTAAAAGTTATTGGTTAGAAGTAATATAAAGATAAATTGTTAGCTTATATTTTTCAGTTGTATCTATTGTGAATGGTTTCATTGTACAATTTCACCTAAGTTTTAAATAAATCTATCGTATATACTACTTAAGTTGGAAAATATTTATAAAATATCCTTTTAAGTTTTCTATTAGCTTTTCTTTTATAATTCCACAAGACAGTGAAAACTTTCGTAATAAAAAAGTTTAAACAAAAAAAATTGTTATCGTTATCGCACTAGTAGAATCATCTGTTTTGCGAATGACTATTCACAATGTTAACATTTTTCATTTCTCTAATTACTGCTATTCGTAAATATATTGTCGTACTTTGTGGCTAGGTTAGGTGTTGAATTCCAGATATATTGTAGTATAGTTGGTCCATTGTGCTGGCTTAAATAGGTGATAACTCGGAAGAAACAGTGTATTGAACATCCGTGGAGAAAGATAACATTTGGTAACACGTTCAATTAGCGAGCTAAACAAAGTGAAGTGAAATTACGTGTGCCGCGCGCTGAAAACGGAAGCAGTAAAAAGTGAAACTATTAGCTGTGACGACTGGCAACCAGCAAATGTATAAGAGAAAAGGCGCACACATAATAATAAAAGAAAATAAAAATTAAGGAATTTTCGCAGTCAAAATATTAATTGATAAAAAAGGCAGTGGAAAGTGTGCAAGGAGTTTTTACCAATCAATTAAGACAATAATTCAATATCGCTGTGCGCTGCACGTTCGGTCGGTTTTTAACCAAAATTTAACTTTTAATTATATAATTGATTTTTTATATTTGTTTTACAAACAATTAAAGCAATAGTTTTTCACAAGGACTTACAACGAACTTGTTTATTTGTAAATTCAGAGCGACTTCTTGAAATGACTTTTAAATGCTGTGACTGAAAGTGCAGTTCTACAATTTCTATAAGACAATCCACGGTACAAGACTTGGTGAAGTATGAACTAAAAGGACTTCAGAGCACCTGCGGCATATTTAAGTGAATTGGAACAAAAGGTTAGTAGTTCGTGTTACCACAAGCGTACACTTTTATGCACTTGTAGTGCATTTATTCACATATGTTTAGCCAGGTCAGTAGTGTCAGTCGTTGACACTAGTCCTACACTGTGCCATGGACAATGGTTGACTATTTATCAATTGAATTTTTGTCGTATGTAGCTGCTCCATCCCTCCAGACGTTTTTAAAAATATCCAATGTTTGCTATATGTTGATCCACCTTCTTCTTATATTTGCAATTTACCAAAATTCCGCTCGTATTTATGTATTTATTTTTTATAAGCATATTTAGATAGATTTAGATTAATGATTCTGTTCTGAAAGTGCTCACATTGATTTGTAGACATTGAAATCAGTAAAAACTAGTGCAAAATATGAATATTTATTTTTCAATTAAATAAAATGCGGAAAAATAACGAAAACACTAAAAAACATATTTATGCATAAGTAATGATGTATTAATTGTAGTGTTATCAATTAGTGAAAACAGACTTGAACCGTAGTATAAGGTCGGAAATCACATTTTCCATAAATTGGTTTGCACATAACGGATTTCCAAGTAAAAAATGGCGTAACTACTCCCATTGAGATTGTGGTTTTAATTTCCAGGTTTATTTTAGACTCATTAGCAAAATCCTCATAAGGATATTCGGTAGCAGCAAGGCGAAATTTATGTGGCTCTCATTATCTTAAAATTTTAGTTATGTATGTACATGAAATTGAACTTTTAAAAATATCAAGGTTTTAAGGTGATTCCTTACTTATGCTGTTTTTAAATAGAATATGTTGACATACATACATATGTACATATATTTATAAGTGCATATCTCTGTTTGAGGGTGTATACAATTCTGAGAATCGGTTAGATTAAGGAAACGAGTGATATTTTGAACAAACACAAAAAAATTTTAAATTCTGTTCCGATAAATCAGCAGCTTCTTAAAAAAATATGACGTGCGCAAAATTTCTGATTGACATCTCAAAATATTAGGGACGCACATAGTTGTTGGTATTACAAACTTCGTAGCAAACTTGTCTTTACTGTGTTTCTTCTTCTTTACCGTGTTTAGGGTTTAAAAATTAAAAATTATTTTTGATGTCAAGAATTTTTTTAATTCTTATAATTTTATACTAATACCAATTCTACTAAACATAAAAATTTGCATGTTGAACTTTTTAATGAAAAAAATCGAATTTTACTGCACATACAAAACCATTAATAAAAAAATTATACACGCAATTAAGACATGGATGTGCGACGTATTTTTAGAAAAACGCTTTCTTAAAAAAATTGATAAATTTTTGATGCATGCAAAACGGGAACCAATCCAATTTCTTGTTTTCATCACCAAGTGTTCATCGAAATGTTAATGTGTTTGTTGTTGTAGCTGCAAAAAACATTACTGAAATAATATCAAGTCATGGTGCCGAGTAGACAGTTTTTGGTCGGATAAAACTCCAGACCCGTTCCGTTTACTTAGACTCGTCTGTCATGGGAACGGAAAATAATATTAACTTCATTGCTCCTTAATGTAGGCGCAAACGAATTATTTATCAATACTCTATTGCATCAGCATAAATTGATTTGAAACTCAAAGGTGTGACATCGTTGCTGTTTTGTTGGCAGAGACACCTACCTGGGGGACTAGTGTGCCATTGCATAAATTTGTTTTCAAAATAATTTCATGTAAATATAGGCGTTATGTTATATGCATGTGTGATGTTAAGCAGATGTCTGATTTAGCACGAAAACATATGTAGAAGCATACAAAAGTGCATAAGTAATATTCCTGTACATACACGTGTAGCTATGTATGCGTGTGTATGTTTGAATATTTTTCCAACAATTTCAAGATTCTGTGTCGACTTATGGTACTATGGTATATTTACTATCACCCCTGCAATATCAATCCCAGTTCCCAAAGTACCAAACATTAGGTAGAACCACTCTTAACCTATGACTTTCATTGACTAATTTATTTTGTAAAACTTAAACGTTTTAAAATTGGTGGATATTTGGTTAGTGTCGTTTCTTTAATACCAGAAATTCTTCTAGTACGAAAGGAACTAGTAAGTAAATATGTGACTACCACACTGCTAACTGCGGTGAAGTCACTCACAAACAACAACATATGGTGACTTCCCTCCCACATATTCTTACATACATATACACCTGCACACTTACAAATGATAATGTCTATCACCCGAACTCATCCTTTGACAGCATGAAGCCAGAAATGTTCTTCAATTTCCAGTAGCGCCACGTTTCTGTCGCCTGTGCTGCTTGAGCTAAGTTGCGTTTCCGCTCTGATGTGTAAATTAAATTACGAACATCTGGTGCAGCAGCAAAGCGCAAGATAAAAATTCTTCGAGAAAGCAAATGTACAAATAAAAATTAGAAAGACAAGTGGATTTAAAATAATACCATTTAAGGCATTTAATCCCTTGTGGTTGCCACAACTGAGTGGGTTCTGATATTGGTCGATCTTATAAACTACACATTCATATGTATGTATAGGCATACATAAAGACAGACTGTTTGCTTTAATCATATAGAAATATGTATATGATTTCTTACAAGAATTGTACACGCTCTTTAGTAAATATTATGTTCGAAATATATAGTTTTATAAAAAAAATATCCAATGCTTTTCAGGCCCGCTAAAATTTATTCAATCGTTACCTTTTCCCTGTGGTCCATACATGTAAAAATAACGCATTTCTTAAGGTTCCGTTAAACGACTACAATGAGAACTGGTAATTTTTATCAATAATATTGGTTTCGGTTGCAGCTACAACAACAACATTGAATTGAGCAGAATAATGTCGATAGATGATTGAGCTAGTCCATAATACAGGAAAAAGGTTATATGCCACATTCCTTCGATTGGCTCAAGCTTTGTACATTGTTCAAGTATATTTTACTTTTATTATTTTTGCCATAATATACACTTGTGCGCCCTTTAGAGGGCATTATATAATTTATTGCTAAATACAAATCGAATGCTTTCATGAAGGTAACACAAAACATAAATGCGCTAGACTACAGCAAATTTAAGTGCATAAAACTTTACGCCATAGGACGGCTGAAGGATTTTAATGATGAGCTTCTTCACGCCAGAAAACTCCCGGAGTTTATCACGTAGTCCTATGAGCATGTTTGTATATAAATAATTTTTATATCGCATATTTGAGGAAAAGTAAAATTATTGAAAGCAAAAATGAGCTCAAAATGAAAAGAAGAGGTCATTAATAGCAAAAATTGCCAAACATATATACATATACTTACATATATATGCACATACATATGTACATACACAGTCATTTGTGCCAGCCTGTCTTTTCTCCTTTTTCTATTTAAGCATTTAATGTTACATCCGACTAGTAGCAGTAGATTTCCGTTCGCCAGCAAGTTCATCATTGGCAGCTGTGGCAAAGTATTCGCTGTTGGTGGCACGGCAAATACCTAGCCGATAGACCATGGCGCTCCAACTGCTCGACTGCCAGCGTACATGCACACATACACGGCCAGCAGCACCATGTTGAAACATCGGGTTCCGCTAATTGCAAGAACTTAATTTCCGACATTCTGCGATTGCCATGCCACACACAACGAGAAAATCGAAATTAAATCGCTGTAAGCGGAAACAAAGTAGCTGATAGCGAAAATCGATTTTCGGTGGTGTTAAATTTCAATCGAAGATATTAAGATATTTGATCTTAAACGTTCCGCGAATAAAAAAATCAATGCTAAAATATGCTTTTGAGCTAAGATTAAGCTTCGCTCTTTCGTAAACTCTTTTTTTAAGCGAATTGCCTAATTTATTTACATTCATATGCAAATATGTGATACATAAGTGGAATGTAAAGCGCGACAGACGAGGAGAGCATATCAAATAATGGAGCTTCATTGGTCGCGAAAGCCACAAGTGTTCACACAAATGTTCGTTTGTAAAGTAACTATTTTTTAAATGCATGCAGCCTCCTCAATATTACCAATTCTCACCAACACTTTTATTATTTTTTTTAACGAACGCACCCATACGTATCTTCAGGTTCGCTGAATTCCTCGTTTATGATGATCAATTTAAAAAATATTCAAATTCCACATCTTTGCGGCCACGATTTCGTAACATGATCATACTACAATCATACATACATAGTTATGTATGTATATGGATTCATACTATATGCATACGATCAGCTAGTGCCGCGCTGCCGTGGCGCAAGCAGCCGCTGCGTCTGCGATGGTTTGTCTTGATTGCTGACGTCATATCAGCGTCAGCTGTTGGTTAGTTCACTGATTGCCTACTCTTTTCTTTATGACCATCGAGAGTGCCGGCGCCCTGGCGCTTCGCATACGGTGAGTACGCCACCCACTAACAATTTATAGCGACGAGTGTCTTCAGCCGCGTGCTATAATGAGAAGTTTCAGCTTTCAGCTTTTGACTCAACATAACTCAAAATTTTTCATTTTGTTTATTTTTATTCTGGACTTCGTTACTGGATTTGAATTCGCTGATTGTAATAGTTCTTCGTTGGCATTTGAGCTAAAAATTAAATGAAAAATCACTTCATTCATTTCGCTCACTTTCTCCTTATGACGTGTTATGATGGCTCTATTGCCAACGTAAGTCCAATAGTTTCCCATCTCTGCTTCTGGTAGTGTCGTTCGTTACACTCTCCGCTAGCGCTGCCGCACGCGCCATCATTGTCGGCGTTCTGCTGTGCGACGTCGCACGCGTGCACGCTTCGATCGCTAGCACCAGCCATGTACTTACTGCTAGGCTCTAACTGTAGGCCGCGAGCGTTATCGCTGTCGTCAGCGATCAGTTTAATGGCCAACAGCTGTTGGCGCTACCGCAGTTAATAACCATAGAAATTCGAAACCGCCGTTGGCATTCGTAACGTGGTTTTTAGTGCCAAATAAATTGCAAATGTTAGCATTCGTATGCGCACGCCACAAACGCCCCTTGGCACTTGCAGTACATGGCCTAGGCTTACACAATATGTTTCTACGTATTGCAATTGTTTTTGTAGCACAAAAAAGCAATTGTTTTTGCGGTGGAAATAAAGCAAATGCAATTGTACTTATAAATATGTTATGTACATACAAACTTGCCAGCAGGAAATTCTAGCGACAGGCTTTTATATTACAGCAATATTTTAAAATGCTTTTATCTAGCAATATACTCCTATTTTTCCAATTCGTTCGTTAGAGCTGAGGTACGCGACCAGACCTTTTTGGAGGGCCGGGAAGTGGTCGCTAGACCAGAAGAATGAGCAAATCCAAAGTGACTTTGAAGTTTTTGACTTCGAAAGCATCGTCCACCATGAATTTGTTCCTCCTGGACAAACTGTCAACGCCAAGTTTTACCTGGAAGTCCTCAAGAGACTCAAACGAGGGGTCAATTGGGTCCGACAAGACATTGCAGCCGATTGGCAGTTGCACCACGACAACGCCCCAACTCACACCGTCTTTCTTGTGAACAGCTACCTAACCGAGGCCGGCATCCCAACGCTTCCGCAGCCGCCCTACAGTCCAGAAGTGGTCCCACGGACTTTTTTGTTTCCTTGCCTGAAAAAGCCGATGAAAGGCAACATAGGGGATCCAAGCAGCATGCACCTCGGCTCTCAAGCCTATTCCGGAGAATGCCTTTCGTAACGCCTTCAATGCTTGGAAATCGCGCTGGCAGCGCTGCATCGACGCAGAAGGTGCCTATTTTGAATAATTGTAAAGAATTGAAACGATTGGTTGATAAGTTTTTTTTAAATCGACTCAGTAAAAATAAAAAAAATGTCTGAACTCTACGTACCTTTAAATCCAGAAGTTGCAATTTTTGTAAAAAAAAGTCATTAACAAAATAGATTTATGCGTGAATTCAAATATATATGTATATAAATCATATAGAAATTTCTCGCAGGGTGCGCACACAACTCCAATTCAAAGCAAATTGTAGGAGTGTTTCAAACCCAGAGTTGTGGCTTATGATATCAGTGTTTTCTTTGTTATTCGTTTTGTGGTTTTTTTACCAAGAGTTTGTGCGCATTTTTTAAATAAAATCGCTTCCCGCTTTTTACGAATTCAAAGCACTCGTGCTTTGGCGTTGCGCGCGCTCACTTTTTTAACTACGATATGCTGACCTGCTTTGCTAAGTGCTATTAATTGTTTGAATTTACTTGTCTGCCCTTTCTTAATGACATTATTTAATTAGCTGCTTCTCTTCTTTATTTAAATGTTTCGGAATTTAAATTGTTTTGTTAATCATATACCATACATACATATGTACATATGTACAGTTATTGCAGTTTTCGCAGCCAACTCTTTTCGCTTCATAAATGTGCACATATTTTTATTTGGTCTGTTTAAATGCCTTGCACTGCCAGGATTTGCATTTTTATGGCCGATTTCCTGGCGTTTTCCTTCAAGTAATAATTATAATAATTACAATACTCATTCCAAGGTAATTGACCAAGTTCGCTTGGATTGTGCGATTTCGATTTCGAGTCTCCAAGTGTACCACGCAATATTATACTAATGAGACAAAGTATGTAGATGTATGAAAAACTGTCTTTAAAAAAATTCAAAAAGAAATTTCCAATAAAAATGTATTCCTTTTTGCCTGCATTTTTTGGTAATATACTTTCGCAATTATTTTGCTATGTACTTTTTAATTATTTAATAGAGAAAGTCACGCTTTATACCAACATTTGTTAGTGAGTGACGGAAACGTACTCAACTCAGATAAAATTTCTCTCAAATTATTTAATAACACTGACAACAGCTCAGCTGTCAAAAGTATGTCAAAAAAATTGATTGTTGTTGACATTTTGAGATATTTAGATATATTTTTTTGTTGCTCCTGTATTTATTTCTTTAAGGGACTCACCTTGTGTGACAGCGTAATAAAGCAAGATATTTGGGAATTAAAGAAAAAAAATACTGTATCAATTGTTTTTCAATTTTACAGGCTGAAAATTTTGAACCCAAAAATTTGAAATATTTGTCTTACCCGCGATCTCGGATGGCACTAAAAAAGTCCTGCACTGCTGCAATGATACCGGTCTTCTGAATAAAACCTAAACAAAATCTAATGTTGATATTATCCGTACAATGACGCACGTTCCAAAAAAATCAAAAAATTGCAAAATCGCGTATTTTAAATTTTTTTGAATTTTACTCAAAATTTTGGTCGTTTGTGGCCAGCTAAAACTCGATTTTTGAGTTTGGATATCAATGAACTGGTTGGAACATCTCTTAGAATCTTAGTCCGGGCAGAATTAGGACACCCTGAAGCCTTAATCGGACATGACCAAATTTATAAAAATTGTCTCATTGTAGGGAGAACTAAATGTGTACAGAACATGCACAATTCGATAATGATCGGGCTAGGTTTTTTTCAACGAGTAATCACTCAAGCAAATCCGATAAATGCTTTTCAAGAAAAACGAGCTTAAAGATACCCAAACTGAATGAGTTGATTAAACTGAGCGGCTACACTTAAGATGACTTTAAATCAAAAGCAATTTGAGATATCGATTTAAAATTGTAGTGTATTGCTTTTGACCAGTGTGCCGAGCTAAATCGAGTTAGTCATGTCATGCCTGTATATAAGTATACGAACTAGTTGGTCAGTTTTTGAAATAACCATCTGGAAATTTTTAGCCCCTCTTTTCAAGAAGCTGCTTGTTTGTCGGAACCGCCGATATCCGACAACTATAGAATATATGTAGATGCCATATAAACTAAACGATCGGAATAAAGTGCTTATATGGAAAGCCTTTTCATTTGACGAGATATTTTTTTCTAAATTTGCCACAGATTATTGTCAAAGTCAACGCTGTAATCTCCGTAGAAATTGTTCATATCGAGTTACTATAGCATATATCTGCAATAAAAATTATCGTTGAAAGTTTCTCTAAGGATCCTTTTGTTTTTTTGAGCAGGGGATTATAGTTTCGGTGGATCCGTTTTTTTCTTCTTTGTTTTTGCTTTGAGTTAAAATTCCACATGAAGTTGTTGCAACACTAAAACTGACTTTCCTCCTAATACTTTGTATTTTTTATGCTTTATTATATTCTTTTTAACTTTCTAAAGATCTGCAAATACTTAACTCTTTGCCTAATAAATTAAAGTTCCGTTGCTTTATGAAATACAAACTGACATATTTGTCTGGCGTGTTAAAAAGATATCTTAGCCCACATTCGATAAAAGCTGAACCCTCAGATTTCTTCTTTGCACTGCTTTCTCCTCTGCTCCCACCCGTTTTCTCCAGGCCAAGCGCTTGAGTGGGCTGATGATAGACGCAGCGCAGGCGCGCATGCACCAATTTCCCGAATCGGCGGAGCAAGAGCAATGCACTTGGGAGCTATGTAAATGCACATAATAAACGAGCACAAACTGAACCATAAACACACATAGTTGTCTTTTATTTACATATTTATGTATTTACATATTTATGTATGCATGCAAGCGATTTTGCCCAAAACTTCAAGCACATAAACCCCAAAAAGCATGGACAAGTACTCGTGCTGACGCTCACGAATGCGACCACAGCCCCAAAACAATCTCAAAGTTTACACAAACTTTATAAAGCATTTCGGTGATCTGCAGTTTGCTTATTTATTTATTTGTATTTTTATTTTTTTTTTTTGTATTTTTAGTGTCTTTAAGAATGTGTGTTTAGATGCAATATTGTGTACTTTTATTAGGTACCTATTGCCCGCCTGCCACTCACTTTGTTTACACGAATTCCAAACCAGTAACCAAGCAAATAAAACCAAAAACAGAAATGCGAAATAAGTAAATAAGTAAATAGAAGAAAAATAAAAATGCAGCCATGAATATTGAGGCAGGCAATTCCGTAGCCGTAGCCGTAGCCGCAGCCATAGTCCAAGTGCTATTTAGTTGGCTTCTGCATTGAGTAAACATTTGACTGGCGTTGCGTTAACAATTTTCGAGCAAAACAACAGCGACAACAAAGCTAAAAACGAACACAACAAAATTTAACCCAAAAACAATGATTGTTGGTAAAGTAAAGGCAATAGCAACAAATGACAAACAATAGACCGAAGACAAGAGTCACAGCAATTGGCGCACACGCCTCCAAATGCAAGCGACCGATTTGAACGGCGACAGACAAGCGAACAAACGGACAGACAGGCAGATAGTGCGTGAGGCCAAGCGACAGACGGCGGCAGCGCATTGATGGATGCATTTTGTCGCTGCACTGTTGGCCCGCTTGGTTGCAGCAACATGTTTGTCGTATCGTCTGCTGGCCTAAACCATGTGGGCTGTCTATTGCGGCCAACTTCCCAATGATGTTGATGTTGATGTTGACTGAGTTGCAATCGTTGTTTGTGGCTTGTGCGTTGGGCTGTGTGGGCCGCGCATACACCTATAGACTGGTGTGCTTTGGGCTCTACTCCCAGTGCGCTCCATGCCACCACTCGACATCTAGCAGTGACATCTTAATAATGCGCCGTAAATCCTCGTTGTCATGAAGGCTGCATACGCACACACACACACACACACACCGTCATGCTGTTAATATGCATTTGTGTGTTTGTGTGTGGCTGTGCGCTCGGCGGACGTCATCATTTGTTGTCATTTCTTATCGTCATGGCAGTTGGTGTATCCGGCACATTGTACTCCCATCCGCACATACTTACACAAGCACATAATTACAACGGTATGTTTACATCCAAGCTTGCTCTTGGCACAATGGGAGTAGCACAAAAGATGCAATTGCGTTTTGGCCAATTCCAGGATGCCACTAATTTGTAAATGTTGCTGGTTGGGTCTAATTGAAATATCGCAAGATGACAGTCCAAACTCATATCCATAAGTGTACTACATTCACACACCCATGTGGCTGTGGAAGTACGGAAAATGCTAGAGAAAAGCATGGAATTAGAACTCTACTTACTCTCTTTATTATATTTTAGTTGAGTTTAACCACAGGTCTCATTTAGTACGGTTATGAAATTATTTGGCACCAATGACTTTGTGTGAATAACAGTTTCCACATCAAACTACCAAGATTTCATATTGCTATCGTCTATTTGTGAATTGAAAATTTTTAATAAAGAAATTGTACGCATTTTTACGCCTTATAGTTATTAATTTCACGGTATTGTCTTAAAATTCAGAAGAAACGGTTTCCATTGTCAGAAATTAGTAAAACGTTTGATATTGATTTGTTTATATTTCGTTCGCTATGGTATTCACCATATAATATTAGAAAATATCATAAACAAAATTGACTCAATGCTACAAATTTTCCTCTTCGCACAATATTGACCTCAGTGTTAATGAAAGCTCTGCCTTTATAGTCCTGATACTCAAAACTTATTATTATATAGTACAGGACTAGAGGACTTCGATTCGATTTAAGTGTCTGAGTTCATAAGTTTTAGTTCGAGCTATGCAAACGAAGTTATTAGAGTGCGTCATATCAAGAGTCTTCTTTTTCAATTTCAATATTTTGTATCCGCAACCTCTCCAAGCCGTTTGATGTTAAACGACTTTTTCAATCTACTCCAGGAGAAAATAACTCGAGCTGCAGAGCTGAATAGAGAAGGTACAAGAGCGTACGCCGATTATATTGATATCATTGGCCTCAACAACCGCGCCGTTAGTTCTGATTTTTCCAGACTGGATAAGGAAGCGAAACAAATGGGTCTGGTAGTGAACGAGGGCAAAACGAAATGTCTCCTGACATCAAACAAACAGTGGTCGCACTCGCGATTTGGCTTTCACGTCACTGTTGATAGTTATAACTTCGAAGTCATATATGATTTCGTCTATCTTGGAAACAACATTACAACGTCAGCCTCGAAATCTAACGCAGAATAACTCTTGATCTGGCTACACTTAGAATCTCCAATTGGAGCCAAACAGAGAAAAGCAAGAAAGACTGGCGCGCTATTATAAACTCGGCTATAACCGCGTAAGCGGTATCTACACCAAAGACGAAAAAGACGAATTACTGAGTTTCAGTTACACAACAAAATATTTTTTGGTCTATCTGAAATGAATTTAAAATCTAAGTATTTTTTTAAGTAGTTGACAATGGAAGTTTTTAGATTTCGCCGACAGCACTTGTAAAACAGTCCACTCTTTCGGTGACGCACAGTCGCTGTGCATTTAATTTTAAGGCTTCCTTTCGCCTTGCAAGTACAAATGTACCGACCGATACTTCAGCTGATCATGCCATTTGGGGCAGACACAAAGAAACAACTTGTGTATACACTTGTCGTGTTGTCTGGCAATCGTACACTTGTTAAACTAGTCCCATTTACTTGGTTAATATCGCCATTTGTGACGACGGTCACGCACTTCCAACCAATATGACGGACGCCAAGGCAGCGCTCCGCATTTTTGAGCGCGGAATTGCATTGAGTCTTTTGCGGCGCGACACAGAGTGCGGAACGCCTGAGCGTGTGACTTCGAATGTCGAAAATTGAAACCAAAATTTATGTAAAAATAAAAAAAAATAACAAATGCGAAAATGATATAAACAAGAAACGAGTACGAGTTGCTACCAAGAGGCAATGTGATATTTCCCATTTGCAAGTGAAAAGCGAACATCCAGACATGCAGGCAACTATTCAACTTTCAAGACCACCGTCCAACAACTGCTGTTACGGTATGCGTCTTCATTTGCTGCCAACAGACGCTCTTTAGTGGACATTATTTAATACCTTGTGACTGCGGTGGCCACTATGGCGGCTGCGGTCGCCGTCACTGATGATTATGTGATCATGCGTCTGCGTTGCTGCGCAGCGCCGGCATACAATAGATTGTTGGTAACAACAGAAAAAGCAGTTGGTTGATTGGTGCCTCGCTTGGCTTGCTAGCTTGCTGGCAGTTAGTTGCTGATAATCTCTCGGTTTAACTCACAGCCGCGACCTGTTTGCCGAAGTAGTTTGGTTTAGCTGCAGATTTGCGGATTTCTTATGCATACCCTGTGCTGCCGACTATTATGCCTCTTAAAGGTGTTGTTGTTTTGTTTTCGTTATCAGTTTTGTCATACTTTGTACCATCGCGCCCGGATATTACAACCACTTTGTGTTTGGCAAGTAATTTGTGGAAGAAGCCTGCATTTGGCGTGCGTCTGGGTACGAGAATTATGCCGCGCCGCGTTTGCCCCCCGGTTGAGTTATCTGCTGCAATGGCAACAGGCTGGAAGTCTGCTAGTCGATCAGTCGGCAAACGTCCCACACAAGCTTCGCAAACACGCGCTTTGTTGTGGGCTATTCGTAATGAAATTTATGACTATGAATGTATGTACAACGCAAACATTTGTATCTGTGTGTATGTGTTCGTGTAGTTATTAATACGATTGCCAGCGTGCGCCTTTGTCGTCCGCCAGTCTGTGCGATGTTGGTGGCTGATTGGCTGCTTGTGGCCGTGCCAATGACCATGTAGTCGGTGTAGTCGGCGGTCGGTCGATCGGTCATCATTTGATCTTGCATTCATAGATGTTGCCAATCAGGTGTGTCGTTTACTCGTCACATTGGAAAGATCACATTGTGTGTCTGCATTTGCATAATAAATAAGTCTATTTACATAGTTTTTAGATATTTCTGGGCATAACACCTTTGCAGCGTGTATCGGTTTTTAAGTTTTAATTCTTTTTTACTGTTTTGTAAACTTCTTTCTTGCATAAAGAAGTTGATTAAGGTTTTATTGCTTGCCTCGCAAACTTTTGGCGGGATTCTTCAATTTTTCCCGGTTATACAAAATTGGTATGGAATTTTTTTGTTTATATTATTGAATTATCACATTAGTGTGTTATGTTATGCTCGGGGAATTTTTGTAAATTTGCATAAACAATGATTTTTTACTGCTGTCGGCAAGCAAGCGTGGCAATTAATGGGTTTACAAGTTAACTTGAGCATGGTTTTCCATATTCCTGCTAATTTGTACCAATATCAGAAGAAACGAAGAAATTTAGATTTTTACATATACAGGGTTTGCCCGGAAAGTAATAGGACTGATTTTCTTCCGCCGCGACTGTACTTCGCTCCGAATGCGCGTACCGACTGGATTCGTTAGAGGGCGTTCTTAGCTAACGAGCGAGCGGCTGGTCAGTTGTCTCCGAGCACCTGGAGTGTCAGGACAAACATTTTCGCGCGACTTGGAGCAAGCCGAAAATACAGCGTTCGTTAGGCTTACCCAGATGTTGCTTTAGCAAGAAGTGGTGTGTTTCGATGGCACCAGGCCTTTTTGGAGGGCCGGGAAGAAGTTGCTGATGAAGGCCGTGCTGGGAGACCTGCGATTTTGACAAACGCCGACAATGTGACTCTTGTGCGCAAAGTTATGAACTGAGATCGTCCACCGTTTAATTGCCCAGATGTTGAATTTATCAAAATCTGTGTTTCATGACATTGTGACGGATCACTGGAGCAAGCGCAAGGTGTTCGCGAAATTGATCCCAAAAGTGCTCACTGACGAGCAGAAATTGCGGCGAGTGGAAGTGTGCCAAGAAACTTTGAAAATTTGTGTGAAAGTGACCCCCACTTTTTGAATAACGTAATCACAGGTGATGAGTTAAGAGATAAAGAGGCAATCTTCCGAGCATTTTGAGACTTCAGAGGGGATCGGCTCTCAAGGCTATTCCGGAGAATTCCTTCCGTGATTCAATACGTGGAAATCGCGCTGGCAGCGCAACATCGATGCAAAAGGTTCAATAAATTTTTTTTAAATCGACTCAGTCCTATTACTTTCCGGACCAACACTGTCAGGTAAAAGCACGTGTGCGAGATTTCCGAATTGACTAATATTTCTAATCCAAAGTACAAATATTTCATTATAAAAAGCCAATCGAATACTATTTCGACTACTAATATTAGAAAGCATAACTGATATAAATCACATTGATTACAATGTGAACAATTTTTCCACATACTCTGCAGTCATTTTTTGATAAGAAAGATAAGCTGGCTCACTCGCACTTTTGAAAATGACGAATCAAAGGCCGCTTATGTAATTTATGGAATCTAGATAGTCTCTCAGTTAAACCACTCTGCTTTCTAATCTAAGTGTTTAATGAAAAAGCCCAATAATCATGATTTGCCTTTTGCATTTGCATTACACATACCATTAGTACCAGTGTGCACTTCTCCGTGGCTTAGGAGTAATCAGGAGGAAACTGACTAAGCCGGAAAAATTGCACAAAATCGCTGTAATATTTTCGGCACGAGTGACTTTTTGTGTCACGAGTCAACCTAATGCAGAAGACAGATTACGCGATCCATAACGCATAGTCCCGCAAAGCAGAAGTCAAAGCATAAAGTAAGCAAAACCGCTTGCTAAAAGCGTTTGAAAAAAAGCATTAAAAATATGTTGCCTAACAAAGCGTGAAGTCAGACAATTTAGCAATACTTTTAGTTGGTTTTTCGCACATGACATAAATTCCAACCGCTTTGGGACTTAGACCCACGGGGCAGAGCGCATGAACTTTATTGCAACTAAAGGGGTACCCATGCTAATTAAAATGTTTTTTTCGCGATATTTCGACTTATTAAATTTGCGCGTTAAAAACTTAACTCTAAAGAAAGACGAATGGCAAGAAAAACTCTTGTAAATGTTTAAAAATGTTTAGCGCTTGATATTTCATTAAATGCCTGCGTAATAAAGACTATTTGCCTCTATATTTCTATTTATGATTTCCATTGTGCAATTCGGAAACGAACAAGCGCACAACAAAATGACAGCAGAATACATTGTATTGAGACCCGAGTTGACTAGACGAATGACCTTTGTGACGCCAATTAGGAAAAAACAAATTTCCATAAAATGTGAGTATCAATAGAGGAGGGTCTTCATGGTCGCCTTTGGTCCACCATCAGGTGTAGTTTATCAGCGACAATCGCGGTTTTCTAATAATACCGCTTGGGATGGATGGGGGAGCATACAAAACTTGTATTGTATATTTCTAGTTACTTATAAAAAATATGCACTCTAAAGGCTACATAATTCCTATACAAATGTACAATACATAGGCACTCCAGCGAACTCATTTGGGTTTGTGACTTTCTGACCCAACTGTATGCATACAGTAGTGCACATAAGTAGACAACTCTCCAAGGGCAAATAGCGCACACAAATCTCGCCTTTTCATATCGCTCAAATATTCGAATTTCGTTAGCCAATGCAAATGTTTATGAATTTTGACAGCAGATCTACGTAAGACTCATAACTCTTTATATGTATGTATGTAACTCAGCTGAACTGAAGCTCATATGAAAGTGAATCTTCAACGAAAGTTCATTGCTGTTTTCGCACTGTCTTTGCCAGCTCTGTGGGCAGCCTTCGGTGTATCCAAAAACATACATACAAACAAATATACAAATATGCATATAGTATGTATTAATGTAGGGGCGTAAATATCTCATAATCGCCGAACGCAATAAATGTCTTTCAAAATAACTGCGCTCAACTCGTTTCTTACTCCCTTCAACTCTGCAGCTCGTCTCCCCTCGCCGCCGTTCCAACACGCATTTGGGTTAAGGTCAGTTATTGATATCGGCCATCGGTTCGGTTGATCATTTATTAGCATTTAAGATTGCGTTGTTATTTCCAACGTCTCATCTTCATTTTAATGGGGCTCGCTTGTGGCAGCGATAGCGCTGTGTCACCCAAGTCATAGTTTCGTTATCGGCAAGTTTGCTTCCAACAAGTTCACATTTAACGGCGTATCCAAAGTGTCACGCTTAAAGTTTGTTGGACATAAAATGAAATGTTTACCTTTTAGTTTGTAGCTGCTGTTTCACATGCCCGCTCGGAGCCATGTTGACAACTGAACTTTGATACAAACACACATACCAACGCATATTAAATACGAGTGTTATGTCGTCAAAGTCAACTGCGCAACGCATCTGCACGAAGAGTTGACTCGTATATCTTTAAAGGTGCCATCGCATCTCGCCCCTTCCTTTGCCTCAAGCCGATGTTTTGCCAACAGCTTTGACCCCCTGGCCCTTGTCGATTTAATGTTGTTGTTGCCGTTTAGCAGGCATTGAAACTTAACTTTAGAGCAATTTATAGTTGATGCCCTTTATTAACTAAGTTGCTCGCTTAAATTTTTAATGCCAACGGTTGTTCGGAAAGCTCACAAGATGGGCAAAATGTAAATGACAAAGGGGTAAACATTAAACTATGAAGAAGTATGAAGGAATGCAGCAATAAGTCTACGCGAAGCTTGGGGGTTGAGAAAACGGAAATTTGTATTTGAAATATACATAAGTAATTGCATTTAAATAGCGGTAATTTCTTAATGAAAAGTATTTCTTACTTTATCGATTAGAATAGATGGTCGGATGTGCAAAACATGAAGGGACCTGAACCGAACCCAGACTTCTACTAGAGAAATCTTCACCCAAAACTAAACGAGATAGATATAGGGTTATATACATATATATACATAAACGACCAGGATGACGAGAAAAGTTGAAATCCGGCTGACTGTCTGCCTGTCCGTCCGTCAGTCCGTGCAAGCCGTAAGTAGAGTAAAAATTGAGATATCTGGATGAAACTTGGTAAGTGAGTTTCTTAGTACAAAAAACTTTTAAAATATAACATTTTCTGGTGGCGCCACCTATTGGTGGGTATATGAAATAAAAAGTTTGATCTCTTGTTGACATTTCGTAAAAATTTTATGACAATTGGATAACTACACTCGATGTTATCGATCAAAAAGTGACAGCAGCTTTTGGTCATCGGTCGTAAAATGCAAAGAGCAAATATTAAATTTTGTTTTGAACTTGGGAAAACGTTTACTGAAACATTTCAAATGATGAAAAAAAGTTTATAGTGATCAGTGCCTATCCCGTAGTAATGTGCATGAGTGGTTTAAGCGATTCCAAGAAGGTCGT
The DNA here is from genome assembly GCF_016617805.1 of Bactrocera tryoni. Classification (NCBI taxonomy): domain Eukaryota; kingdom Metazoa; phylum Arthropoda; class Insecta; order Diptera; family Tephritidae; genus Bactrocera; species Bactrocera tryoni. The sequence goes on from NC_052499.1 coordinate 85,956,469, forward strand.
GAGTCGTCTTCAGAAGTCAAAAATAAAGACAATGCTGATTTGTTTTCACAATTCCGAGGGTATTGTAGACCGAGAGTTCGTCCCACCTGGCCAAACGATTAATGCTGTGTTTTACCTTGGTCTTATGAAGCGTCTTTTGTCACGCATTCGTCGTGCTCGACCACAATACCGTGAGGCAGGGTCCTGGCGCCTGTTTCCCGATAATGCGCCGTGTCATCGGTCGACGCTTGTCTCTGATTTTTTGACAAAAAACTCGATATTAACCATTAATCACTCACCCTACTCACCTGATCTGGCACCTTGTGATTTTTACCTATTTGGAAAACTTCATTTGCCCATGAAAGGACACTGGTTTCAGGACATTTCAGCTATCCAAAAGGCGACGACCGATATTCTCAAGAGCATTCCGAAAAATGACCTTAAACACTCATTTGAAATGCTAATTGACCGGGCTAAACGCTGTATCGAAGCACAAGGAAACTACTTTGAATAAAAAAATATAACTTTTGCAAAATATTAATTTTTGTTATTTTTTTTAACAGTCCTGTTTCTTTTGCGACAGATCTTGTATTATTGCTTAAGTCAGATTCAAAGCGCCTGATAAATATCATTTGTCCATACATATATTGACTTAAAACAATCAAAAAGGAAATTGGATGATGTCTGAGTAAAAAATCCACTTTCGGGGACGACATTTTTCAAAGAAGATTTGAAAACTGTTTCTGCACATTTTTGGGCAATAATTGACGGTTTAATTGCTCCAAACAACAACATCAACTTTTTCGCTTTTTATTCTGAAACTTTACGCGCGAGAATATTTGAAATTTATGGCTTTACCGAATAATATTCTTTACTCAGAAGCGTTTAAATGCTTGTATGTATGTAGATATATGTATAAATAATATTTAGTGCTTCGTAGGAAATATTTAATTGACACCAAATGACACTCCTTGTGCTTCCCAGAAAGCAAAAAGAAGCCTAACGCATTTTCATTATCCATTATTTGAAGCGAGCACACTCAATTGACTTACGCGCTCAAGTCAGTGAGCTTGTCCAAACAGTAGCGAGCATTGCCAGCGATGGTTGAGCGTGTAATTGTAAGGTATGCCGGAAGACGACGTGCCCACTGGAACGACGCAAGTCTTTGAGCGCCGCGCTTTTGAATACAAATTAATTAGCAATCATTTTAGAAAGTTTTTGCTTTCGTAGGTTTTATTGTGGATGGTACCCACTAATTGCCAACTTGCCACTCGCACATGCCACACACTTACATATGCATACATACATACATATGTATATGTATATGTACAAATACTAAGCCATGTACTTATTTTCTCACTTTTGCCAAGCGAACGCACTAAGCCGCTCTTCGCTTTATTTTAGTTTTTCGACAACTTTTACTTTTATACACTTCGAAATGCACAAAATCGCATACACATGTATGTATGTGCATATATGAGTGTATGTATGTGTGCATATTTAAAATTTTATGAATTTTGTGTTACAAGTATATGTGTGTGCGTGTGTGTATGTGTGGTAAGACTGACTTTGTATGCTTGGCGCGTAAAGTTTTATTGCGAGTTTTGCCAAACTTGATTGTTCACTTTAATTAAATTGAGTTAAACTGATTAAATTCAAAGCGAATTGATTGTGCAACATTGCAATTTTATGCTGGCAGTAAACAGCAAAGAGCACAATTTTAAAATAATTAATTTCCAAAACAAATACGCAACTTCAGTAGGGGTCAGTAGGGGTGCCCAAATATTAGCAGACATGCGTAGATGCATACATATGCACAAGTTCTACTGTGATTTGTGTTGTGTAATAAGTGATTACATGCATATGCACAGCTGCGCATAAGTAAACTTCTGAACGTTTGAGGCAAGTAGTTGCAAAGGCTGATAAAAGGCTCGTTTGATGATCTCCAAATTAAAAAAGTTTGCTAAGCGTCCTACTAGTTAAAGCGGGTTTGGAGCTTCCAAAAGTTTGTTTTAATTGAAAATTTACCACTTGAAAGTTTTCGTTTTTGTACTCGTCATGTTCAGTTTACATGCTGCTCCAAATTTTATTAGCAAACGGTGTTTTTATTAATTTTGATCAAAATTATACTGTACTTCTATGAATATATACATATATAGTATATGTATGAATGAAGGTAAAAATCTGCCCTATTATATTAACTAATTGTATTATAAGCGTTTCTGAAGCTGATGTTTATATTCTACGAAAATACACTTATTGTAATATTAAATATAGTTTGATTTAAAATATTTAATTTTATAGTTTTTTCTAAACATTAATTTTAAAAACAAAGCACAGTAATATTAAAGCTTCGTTTCTCTTTCTATTACAGGTAAATAAATGACGGATTGCTTAGCAAAACTTGTAACTTGACGCATTTGGTATGTACAAGCCCATCCTTGCTTGTTGCTGTAAAAGAAAAAGTAATGAAATTACACGATTTATAACTCTGATTTCCTAATAATTTAATGCGCACAAAATTATGACCCATAAATATTTTTTTTTTTTGGAAAAAAAACTATTAATATTTTTTTTTTTGGAAAAAAAAACTATTTAATACAATAAAAACAAGAAAAAACGCTACACGTCGCCTGACCCAAAGCTATAGAGTGATCCATTTTGAGGTTTCCTACTTTTTTAAAGAAAAAATACAGAAACATCAAATTTAGAGAGGGAATTTATTATTATTCGAAAGAACGTTCTTTGGCATTTATATTTTGAAGATTTTCTCTTCCCATTCCTTCGTCTTCGATGGTCGATCCGGTAACTGGCGAATAACACATGTGATGTTTTTCTCCAAGGCCTGAGTCGAAGCGGGATTGTCCGCATAGACTTTACACTCTATAAATCCCCACAGGAAAAAGTCTAAAGGTGTGATATCACACGGCCCAAAACCAAAAGCTTCTAACCAAAATGTTCTCTCAATAAATCCAGTGATTGATGCGATGTGTGAGAAGTGGCGCAGTTTTGTTGAAACCAAATGTCGCCGAGATCTCGAGCTTCAATTTTAGACATGAAATAGTTGGTTATGGTGCGATAACGGTCGCAATATTTCTTCAAAAATGATGCCGGTGACAACATACCGTCATTATTTTTGAAGAAATATGGACCGATGATTCCACCGGCCTACAAGCCACACCAAAGCGCTGTTTTTTCTGGCTGAAATGGCAGCTCCTGAATCTCTTCAGGTTGCTCTTCGTCCCAAATGCGGCAATTTTGCTTGTTTACGTACTCATTGGGCCAGAAATGGGCCTCATCGCTGAACAAAATTTAGATCGAAAAGGTTGAAACTTTTCAAGAACCCATAGAGCGAAGCAATGTCGCTTGGGAAGGTCGAGCGGCTTCAGTTCTTGCATAAGCTGTATTTTGTACGCTTTCAATTTAAGATATCGACGTAAACCGACCGAGTTGCTGCGAACGACGCCGAATCGACTCTACACGGTCTTCGTGTACACTATCAGTTACAGCTGCTATATTTTCTTCACTGCGTGCTGGGTGTGGTCTACTCAGTCGAATATTATCCAATAATGAATGCTGGGTCTCAAGATGGGTGATGGAATAGTAAGCTTAGTAGGCTGATTATGTTGACCATAAGTCGAGCGAAGCGCGCGAAACACATTCTTTACAGAACGTGAGTTTTCGTAATAAAGTTGAACGATTTGAAGACGTTGTTTAGCCGTCAGTCTCTCCCATTATGAAATGCCAAACAATACTGAACAAAAATAACATGACATTTTGACACGACTCGCGCGTGATTTGTCCAAAAGAGGCTATTGAAAAAGGTACCCCTACTTGGAACACCCGTTATAATAGTCTTCAAAGGTGCATTACGCATTGCATAAAAGGCCATAGAAATATCTTTATCTTGATTTTGATCGATCAGTTTGCATGCCAGCTTTATGCTACAGTGGTCTGATATCGGTTGAGATATTAATATTTTGGGACAACTTGCTCGCCTAGAATTCTCGTTGACAAGCAAAAATAAATGAAAATATTAAAATTAATAATAAATTATACAGATATTTATGATATTCATGCATAGTATGTATGCATGTCCTTACTTTGAAAAATTGTTTTTGTTAACCAAATGGCAGCAATCAATTCGAAATATCGAAAGAGTGATTTCAGCTGTTTAAAATAGTCCAAATTCATGTGTGCAAAAATGTTAATTAAATACCAATGCGAACTGCCAAACAATCATGCATTTGTTGCGCGCCAATATTTGGCAAATATACAATCGTTTGGTTACTTGCGCTCACGGAATATTACACTTTCGAAATAGGTGCTTAAACCGAAATGGCACAAATAAGCAAACTACATCCGCTGAACAAGCACCAAATTTCGAGGCCATGGCTGCAATGGAATCGCTGCAAAGTCCTTGACATTTGTCCATTTGTTAGCTGGTGCAATGGAAATGCATTAAATTTTTCGCTCGCTTGAAGCCAATAAAAATACACAAACCACAAGTGAACTATTTGATATGCGTGTGCTTGTATGTGTGCGTTAACAATTTATAGAAACATAAAATTTCTTCGCGAATTATAATTTCGAAACACCGGGGTACCGCTTTCTACCGATCCAAACGCACACACACACACACACATGCACGCCAGTGTATGATTATTTTTCACATTTTTGGCGAAGCAAAGAAAATTCGAAACACATGTAAACAAACAGAAATTGGAAATTGTTGAATATTTTGCAACAACAAGTTTGCTTAAAATACAAAAAATCGAGACCACGAAGTGAGAGAAAAAAGAGGAAACCCCATTTTGGCGTAGCGTGTGTTCAAGATATTGGCAATATGCACCGTATGATAATGCCGTCATTATTGGCAGCCGACGCACTCACCTCTAACCACAAGAGAGTTCCCGCCAGCGCCGGCCCAACACCACGACAAACACCCGCTGTGCGACCGAGTATGTTGTTTAAACCAATTGCTGTTGTTGCCGCAAGCCCCCTGTCGGAAGTTCGTGCCTATAATAAGTCCATTGTTACAAGGAAATTTTCAATGGATTGACACTTGATTTGATTGATTGTTGACATTTTTGCCCTACGTTTTGAAGTGATCTTTCAACAGGGTTGTACTCTATCTATTGGGCAATAATGGATCAAACTGCAAAGAGAGTTATTTGGAAGAAGTAAGCAGCTTATCTCTATGCTCCGAAATTCCTTTTTGAAGATCAGCAGCTTGCTTCTCCTAAGGAAGCTAGGGCGCCTCTTCTGCTTCCATCTGTGTTTTGCGATCAGACTTCCAACTGGGTATCTTCAATTTCATGCATACCTATGTTTATTTATTTCTTTGCAACATACATTTGTATATATGTATATATATATGTATGTCTATCACAAGATTGAAGGTGAGCTCCCAGCTTGCTTTCTTCCAGCTGATCTATTTGTCTGCAGCGAGCGAAAAACGCAAACAAACAAAGCTCGACCAATACATATACATACATACAAAGGCACAAACATGTTTACTTGTAGAAATCGTGTGTGCAATTTTGTCGAAATCTAATTTCATTCACACTTAATAGCGCACTTTGAATTATAATTTGAAAAGTGTTTACCTAAATGTAGGCAATTAATTTGATTTCCAAGAGGAAGGCAACAACACAACTATTTATTTTTGTTTTCTAAATTTGCGGAAAATGATCTAAGAATGTTTTAACGCAAAAGGCCAACACAAACACACTTCCATGCGAAACATTGACGTGCTTGTGTGTGTGTGTGTGTGTATGTAGGCATACATACATATACATATATCACAGGTAAATGTGGCAGGTGCGCAGTGCAAGCTGCTGAAATAAATTACACGCGTTTAAATGTTTACTTTCGAAAGAAAAGTTCTGTGGAAATTTCGCGAAAATACAAATATTAAAATTAAGATTTGCTGAGTGATATGAAAAAGTGCTTTAAATACAAATTTCACCTTGCGAACCATTTATAAATTTACATACATATGTACATTTTACAAATACATAAATATGTAAGTAATAGACAGACAACTTTTTTGAAGTGCTGTAGACTATTTTTAAGAAAGCTAACGCCGCTACTCCACGCTTAATGATATATGATGCCCCCGATAGTTTGTTCGATCGATGTTATAACTACCTTATTTTTCCCAACTTTTTTATTTTAAAAGTTATTACAAAATAACTGCTCTGAACAGAGCTACTTTAGACTGAGTAGGCAATTGAGAAGTAAAGTTCTTTCTCGACGAACAAAAACCAAACTCTATAAGTCACTCATTATTCCCGTCATGCTATATGGGGCAGAGGCATGGACGATGACAACAGCTGATGAGTCGACGTTACGAGTTTTCGAGAGAAAGGTTCTGCGAAAGATTTATGGTCCTTTGCGCGTTAGCCACGGCGAATATCGCATTCGATGGAACGATGAGCTGTATGAGATACACGATAACATTAACATATGTACATATGTATGTACATAGTTCAGCGAATTAAGATACAGCGGCTGCGCTGGCTAGGTCATATCGTTCGTATGGGTGAAAACACTCCAGCTCTGAAAATATTCGACGCAACACCCGCCTGAGGAAGCAGAGAAAGACCTCAACTTTGTTGAAAAGACCAAGTGGAGAAGGACTTGACTTCGCTTGGAATTTCCAATCGGCTCCAAGTTGCGAAAAGAAGAAACGACTGGCGCGCTGTTGTTAACTCGGCTATAATCCCGATAGCGATGTCTACGCCAGTAAAGAAAAAGAGGAAAATTATTACGGACAATTTACAAATATTAAAATGAATTTAAAAACACACAGGAATGTGCAGCGGTATAGTTTTCTAGCTGTTTTATAACTTCACGTCATATTTTCGTATTAAGTCACGTTTTTTAAATGGTTAACGAAATTTTAATGAAAAATATTTGATTTGTTATTTGGAATTTTGCACTCTCTTAGGAAATACCATCGAGGCGTTGTGCTAATAAAATTGTTTGCTTTTGTTGTTTACTTTTCACAAATAAACGAGCGTTACACTAATGCAAATTCTATATACTTGTATATACATACATATGTATGTATGTACTTATGTATGTTTGTATGTCAAGTTAGTTAAAAAATTTATGGAAAAAACTGAGCTTTTATTTATTTTCCAAAAAATAGAGCAAATCATGGCTCTTTCGGTATAAAATTGTGACTCATAAAATTCGGCATAAATTTTCAATTCGATTTTTGTTGTTTAGGTCTGCCTGGATGTTGGGCAGACGTGCCTAAATGCGTTCACAGATTTAATCTAAACATAAAAAGATTAGCGC
>NC_052499.1:87025652-87028631 GCF_016617805.1 Bactrocera tryoni
GCGATTCTTGCTCACAAAATGTGCTCAATGCGAGCGCATTGGATTTGTGAGTTTCAACTGAGCGTTCTGGTCCTCTCTGAGGGCGTGGGTTCGAATCCCACTTCTGACAAATAGTTTTTTGGTAATTTTTTTTTTTTTTAATTTTTTTTTTCGGTGATTTTAGTGGAATATGTTATCACAAATTTATTTTTAAGTTTATATATATAATTACCAAGGGCACATAGACATTTTATCGGTATAAATTGTTGTTATTATTTTTAGTTCACTTAATCACTTTTATCATGGCAACTCATAGACAAGTAAAACACAGCAATAAATAAAATACATTTCCCTTTTTCTTTATTTTTTCAATAATTACACTCTCACTGCACATCTCTACAAAAGTAAATATTTGTATGTGACATGCATCATGTGTGAATTGCCGGCTATCAAAAGCCACGAAATGGTTTCGTATTAAGTTTACGAAAACAATATTGCAACATGTCATTCTGTCCGTAGTGATACTTTGAGGTTATAAAGATTCCAACATAATGACAATGTCAGCAGCGTGTACAAAGAAAATTAAAAGAAAATATTGTGCAAATAAGCAATTGAAAGGCATACGAGCAAGGGAGCTTTGGAGCACACATACCTTCGTCATCAGCTCTGGGGACTCATTCTTCGAAATGACTGGCGCTGAAGTTGAAATGACGTGGAGAGGAAAGAGCGACTGCATCATTTGATTTTTGTGGCGTTTTGTTGGTCAGTTTGTATATTTTCTGTGTCAGTCAAACAGCTTAACAAGTTGTTTTTCGATTTGTTCTTGACAGATTTTTCAACTTGCGTACAGGTGCAGCGTTTGACGGGTTTTCATCTTACAACTTAACCGCATGCATGTACTTACTTACTTACTAGTATCTGTTAGAATAGGGGAATTTGTGAAAATTTGGTTTTGTAAAAGGTGATCCATTTCGATATTCCATACTTAAAAAAAAAAAACACAGAATCTTAAAATTTAATGGGGAATGCTTATAATCATTTGAGAGAAGATACCTTGGCACTTATTTTTTGAATACTATCTCCACCAAATGTTGGTCGCGGCTATATTTCAGATAGTTCAACCGAATTGAATCCAATTTTCGATGACTCGTTAGAGCATTTCGACTGATAAGTGGCGAATGGCACACACCATGCTTTGCTCCATGGCCCGAATCAAAGCGTGATTGTCGGGGTAGATTTTAGATGCCCACATGAAAAAGTCTAACGGTGGCCAATTGACCTGCCCAAATCGTGAAATTATCTCCACATCGAAGTGTTCTCTCGATAAATCCACTGATTGATGCGATGTGAGGGAAGAGTTGAATTCAAATATCGCCTAGAACACGAGATTAAATTGCAGGCATCAAATATTCGGTTATCATAGCGCAATAACGGTCGCCATTGACGACTACGTTCTCACCGGCATCATTTTTGAAGAAATATGGACCGATGATTCCACCCCCGTTAATTGAATGAAGCTTTTGGTGAGCACATTATCTCGAGTCGTGAGTCTGTGACGTGACCTCCAAAATCGGGTGATTTATCAACGATGGACTATTTTTTTGTTCCAAACAAAATGGCGTTATAGATATTATTGAATGAAGCTTTTGATAAACACATCATCTTGCGTCGTGGGTCTGTGACGTGATCTCCAAGATAGGGCGATTTAACACCGTTTTTTTGTGTTATTCGAAGTTTCTTGTCATGATTGACACCTTGGAAGAGAATATTCGGTGCGTTATTGCTCATATAAATGCATACAAAAAGTTGAGACGATATGAATATGTGGAAATAAGATTTTAACACAAACCCAGATCTGTACAAAAGCGGCCCAACATTATAATGCACGCGATAGCAAGTTATTCGAGGAAAAAGCAAAATGTTTATATCCCGTTATAAAAGGCAACGTACAATTAAAATTTTTGTGTCGTTTCAGCAGCAGGCCGTACATAAATTCAATTTGCCGCACAGCAAGCACAATCGAACAATCAAAGGGTACAATACACCGTCGGCAGTGTGGCGGAATGTGGCGCACGAACGATAAGAAATGCATGGGCCCACGCAGTGCATCCTGGGTCTCACGCAAGCAGTCCACAAATTGCGTTTCCTTGCTTGCATTCGGAATTTCAATTTTAATGCATTTGTACATCCACCGGTCCCACGGGCGGCGGCCAACGGACGGTGGACTAATACAGAAGAAAATCGTCGACTGAATTCCAACTTCCGTGGGGTCGTGCCGTTGGGCCGCGTACGAAATATGTTCGTAATACGGTGTTGTAATGATTTTATCCTGCCAGCGGAGCATTAAAGGAGCGCTGCATATGTGCTGTGTACTGTCAATGTTGCCCTCCATTGTACGTCCCCTCTTATGCGGCGAGGACATGTGTGAGTATGAGTGAATGCGTAGGCGTGCGTTGCCAGCAAAAATTTCGCTTACACTTTCATGTGTTCTGGTAAATGCACTGGGAAAACAACAGATAACAGTTAAAGTGCGTCCAATATAAAAGCGCTTAACTTTGGTACGGCCTCCGTCGGCACGAGCACACATATACATACGGGTGTATATACATATGTATATACACGAGTGTAGTGGTTGTAGTACAAACAGTTTCGCACATAACGGAAAACTACTAACTATTTATCCGGTTTAACCAGCACTATTTTCAATCGTTTTCTATCCAAAACAATGTGTGTACGTATATTATTTTTTGTTCAATTAGATATTTTATGGAAACATGGATCAAGTTGTAGTTTGCTTTCGTACACTTAAATTTATACTAAAATTGAAACTTATTCTAATTTTCATTAAAAAAATATTAAATTAAATAACAAAAAAGAACTAAAAAATTATTTGTCAGAAGTGGGATTCGAACCCACGCCCTCAGAGAGGACCAGAACGCTCAGTTGAAACTCACAAATCCAATGCGCTCGCATTGAGCACATTTTGTGAGCAAGAATCGC